>NW_004949110.1:3229648-3273516 GCF_000317375.1 Microtus ochrogaster
GAGTTCGAGACCAGCCTGGTCTACAAGAGCTAGTTCCAGGACAGGCCCCAAAACCACAGAGAAACCCTGTCTCAAAAAACCAAAAAAAAAAAATAATAATAATAATAATACACAAAGATCTGCCTGTCTCTGCCTCCTAAATGTTGGGATTAAAGGTGTATGCCACCATTCCCAACTACTCTTTTTCTTCTTATTTTTTAAAGGATTTTATCCTTTTCCTTTTCTCTCCCAAGCCTACATATATTTATAAACACACTGTAAACCATATAGAGGTGTTTCTTTTTTCATCTGAATCTATCTTTACTGTATATCTCTCTTTTTCTGACCGCATGATTCTTTAATTTGCTAAGCAATATAGCTGAGATTGAAGCCCTGGCTTTGACAGCTGCATCTACTCCATTTCTTAACTTTCTGAGAGTCTAGCTTCATGTCAGAGGTGCTGGTTGGAGCCATGTTTATTGCCACAGCTCTATGAAGCTTCAAGGTCCCTGCCACTACCAAGAAGCATCCTGTCATCTATTCATGAACACCATCTAAGTGTTTGGTGGCAGGGCCACTAAAAAAAGAGCTAAAGCTGAGTCAAAAACCTCTTAAATGAGATATGCTTGACTCTAACAGAACTCACCTGAGAAAATGCTGCTATCAAAGAGCTGTCCTTAATCCTGTTCTTTTGTGTCTAGAATTACTTCTCATTATCTCTCAGGTTTTATGTGGATATAGTTGCCATGTTGATACCATTTGTAGACAGAGGTTTTTGTTTTATCCAGACCCACAGCCATTCAGTTCCAAAGAAACACACAGAGAGCTACATTAATTATAAACTGGTTGACCTATTAGTTTAGGCTTCTTATTAATTAACTCATATCTTACATTAACCCATAATTCTTGTCTGTGTTAGTCACGTGGCTTGGTACCTTTTATCGGTGAGGCATTCTTGCTTCCTCTGCATCTGGGTAACAACTGTAGACTAAGCATTTCCTCTTCCTACAATTCTCCTATTCTGATTGCCCTGCCTATACTTATTGCCTGGCCACTGGCTAATTAGTGTTTTATTAAAACAATACAAGTGACAAATCTCTACAGGGTACAAGATCATTGTCCCACAGTAACTTTCAATTTCCTGTCAGTGAATAATCAATCTTTGTTGATAAATCTTTATTGTTCTCCAAGGTCTTCCTATGACATTTGCATTGTGTCTGAGGGAACATCATCAACTGTGATAATCTTTTGCATATGGGCCTTACTAAGACATTTATCCTGATGGTAGGCCTGTTGTACATAGCTGTCATATCTACAAGAGAAAACAAATTATCTTATTTTTTATATCACATATTTGCTATGTTACGTATTATTAATTTTTAATTAAGTTCTTCTGGCATTAAATTTTTGTTCAGTTATCATAAAAATTCCATGAAATATAATTTAAATGACTTCCAATTTGAGTTAACTACAATATATTTTTCCAAACTGACTCTGGTAAGTTAGAGTTTTCACACTGTGTTCTGTTTTGTTTTCTCTTTTATGAATAAGATATTCCTGATATTGTCCTGGCCCCATAGACATCAATGACAATGTCACTTTAGAATTCATACAGTATATCTTGTCATTGTACATAGGCAAATAAAATAAAGTACCTTTTAGCTATTATAGAAAAAGTGTGTTTCTTGACAGTAAGCACCTATAATGAAAGAG
This sequence comes from Microtus ochrogaster, assembly GCF_000317375.1. Lineage (NCBI taxonomy): Eukaryota > Metazoa > Chordata > Mammalia > Rodentia > Cricetidae > Microtus > Microtus ochrogaster. Next base: position 3,231,341 of record NW_004949110.1, read on the forward strand.
ATCATGCATGGAATTCATTGATAGTCAGTGCTAAGGCAATAAAAGGTTCTGTCAGATCCAGGCAACTTCATTTGACAGAAGTAATGTTTCTACTTTGTCTTCATTTAGGACAGCTCTGCTTCAGTGACTAGGTAACTGGATAAAGAGCTGTAACAGCCAGCCCTTCAAAGTGCTTTTCCAGAGGAATCCTGAGGGGAAGTTAACAAGATTTTTCTTTTAGAAAATATGGAAAATTAATGGTTTTTATAAGTAATTCCTTCATGGTTCATACAATGTTTTTTTTTGAAAAAAAATAGTTGTGCTAAGACAATTGAAATCATAATGGAAACTAAAAAGAATATTAAAATAAATTTATGTAAGAAGGACTCTTGATTCAATGTATGCTTTGGTTTAAAAATATCTTTCAAAGTCATTTGTCATGCAGCAATAGTTGCAAAAATAGGCATTTGTAGATTTTTTCCAGGACTGAGCAGAATCTACATCTGAGAAAAACAAATCCAAAAGTATATATTGATTTAATTCTGGAAACATTAAATTCTCTGAAGAGTTTCTAAATTTTCAGAAGAACACAAGAAAGGGCTATATTATTAAAAATCAAGCTACATTCAGGAGATGGTATTTGTGCTCTCTCTCTTTGCCAGTTGCTAGTTATGTGACTTTAAATAGTTTTTCCAATTATTTGGGTAAGGAGATTTTTTTTCCAAAGTAAAATAATTGGGATTTTTTATTTGTTTGTTTGTTTTTTTGAGACAGGGTTAGGGTTTTTCTGTAGGTTTGGAGGCTTTCCTGGAACTAGCTCTTGTAGACCAGGATCGTTTCAAACTCACAGAGATCCACCTGTCTCTGCCTCCCAAGTGCTGGGATTAAATGCATGAATTACCATCTCCTGGGTATTTGTTGTTTTTTGAGACAAGGTTTCTATGTGTAGCTTTGGCTGTCCTGGAATTCTCTGTAGACCAGGCTGGTCTCAAACCCAAAGGGATCCACCTGTTTCTGTCAGTCTAGTGCTGGGATTGAAGCTGTAGGCTACCACCACTCTGCCTTTTATTTTTTAAACCTGACCATTAGAAGAGAGTGATTTTTTGGTGTCAAGTCATAATTCAGGCTAACCAGGACAAGGATCAATTTTTATTAGTAGTTGCTTCAGTATAAAAACCTACATTTGCCTTGAGAACAGTTTCATCAGAGAAGTACTTCCTTATGCCTGGAGGCAAACATTCAAGTGAGCACCCAACTCCCCTTTACACGTATTTGGGCACTATGAGAAGTTCTAAAACCTAGGGTAACCCTTTCTACTTTCCTTGTAGTGTTTAGTTTCACTTATCTGAGGTTTCTTTGCCTTCTTCTCTCTTTAATTAAATCTCCAGATTCCTGCAGAATTGGTTAGTGAGTAACTGGCCACTCTGACTCTGGGAAAGTTCTGGCCATTTCACTGTTCCTTTTATAGAGATGTCTGCAGTCCCTCTTCTCAGTTACTGCCTCATAGGACAAGTTCCTTAGCCATCCATAAAAAGTGATCTTCCATACTTGGCATCTGCAATATTTGTCTTTTTTTTCCAGATGTATTTCCAGACATACTGCATGTGTGTGTATGTGTGTGTGTTTGTATGTGTGTGTTGTTATGGATATTTATGTTTATGCAGGTGTGTGAGAATCAGGGCCCAACCCTAGGAGTGATTCTTCAGGACTGGAGTCACCCAGTTTGGTCTTGGAGGCACTGTCTTTCCTTGGGCAAATAGGGTGTGCTTGTTGGCCAGCGAACCCCAGAGAATATGCCTGTCTCTGCCCCCCCTATAGTGTGACTACAATCACATAGCTGTGAACTTATTCTCCTGGATTTTGGGGATTGGACTCAGATCCCCATTCTCATTGCAAGTGCTTTTCCCCTTGAGTTCTTCCCAGGCAGTGCCGCTGGTACTTGTGCTCTAATTTCCATTGTATTTTTCAGGCCTTCTTGAATATCTTCACAGTGTTTATTTACTTCTGCTATTGTTATGACACAATCATATTAGAAAGAACTTAAATTCTTAGCAGCAATCTCAATACAGCAAGTGTTCTTAAAAGTACGTGTTTTAACGTATTTGTCCCAAATAAGTTGCCTCAAATAAACTAACTCTCTTCTGAGACTTTATGATTGCTATAAAAATGGTGTTAAAGAGAAAAATTCTTAAGATGCCCTTAAGTGATTTTACTCATATTATTCTTTCCAATATCCTAAGATAAATTCTTTCTGTTAAAACAAAGATTAATATTCATCCATAATAATCTCACAATGCCATTGTTGAAAATATCAAATCATACACTTGGAGCTTTTTTAATGACTCTTTATTAGTTCACAGATATGAACTAGCTCATGAGTACAAATGCAGCAAGAAAAATATGAAGAATATGAATCAACTTGAAGTAAATTACATACATGTGAACATGTACACGCACACTTACACTGCTGGCACACCAGTCTGTCCTGCTGGATTTTTTTTTTTTTTTGCTTTGAATTGAGAATGTCCTTACAATAACATGCTTCAGGCTATCTGAATCTGTACTGGTCATACTCAACACTCTTCCATTACTGGGAAAATAATTATTGCCAAGTGCCTTTAATTCTACAGTTAATACTTCTAAGTGAGAATATGAAAATAAAAGATGTCCTAACTCTTGTCAAATTTGACCTTAATCTTTAGCTATAAGTTATAATCTACATTTCAACAACTTGCTAGAAAAAATCTTTGATAATTAAAATGTATAATTCCTGTTGAATTTCAACTTATCTTTGTTTTGACATGTCACATTTGAGGAGGCTTTGGCTGAGAACATTGCTGGTCATCTAAATCTCAAGGTACTTTAATGTTCTTAAATTAGATTTTTTATATCATCCTCATACAAAATATTACATTTTTATTCAAAGGTGGAGCAAAAGAAGATTTTGTAATATATACTCTATAATAATATACTACAAAATTCTCCACTGACATTTTGTTGCTATGTTTTATTAAAGAATAGCATTTTTGTCAGAATATAAGAGCTAGGAGTATAACATTTTTACAATTACTTGGTAAGATTTAGTAAAAAATATAATATATTTTTGACACTGAATATATTGACTATTGATTAAAATTGATTTTTATAAAAAATATAATTTTTACACAGAAAGACAGAAAGGTAAGTCTACAAAAGATTAGTTTGTTTCAGTAATAATGGTCACAAAATACACTCTGGGAAATGAAATATATTAACTAATACAGAATGACCTACATAAATACCAATGATTAAATTACAGCTAATACTTAGAAGAAACTCCTAGAAAGTGAGGTGAACTTTCAGTATGGTCTTTCTCTATAGTCTTGTGAAGCAATTAGTTCAGCAAGCTCTATTTAATTGTTGAATCTCACCATAACTATTATTCTGTAATTCCACACTTGACCCAAGCATGGCCCTAAGAGGACACGGAATGATTCTTTTTGATTGTTGAATTTCTGCATCACACTAAAGGAGCTAAAATCTTGAAAAATGAAAGGTTAATTTGGAGGTGACCCTTAGCACATGACCTACAGCAACCATTCACTTTGTCCTAAAGGAAACTGAGATCTAAGACAGTCACTTGGCCTCTTTCACATAAGAGTGCAGGGAAGAATACCTCTGTAGCAGGGCAAGTCACATATGTGAAGGTCATGAAGGAATAGTGAACCTGTTTAGAGGTAAAATAGCTCATTTGCAGGAACAGAGGGAGGACTGAAAGACTCTGCTGTGTTGTTAAGGTTCAGATACTCAGATACCAGAAATATTTATTCACACAGATCACCTGCTGGAGGAAACCCTACCACCAATAGCCTTTAAGTTACCCACCCACTTAGGTGTGGACTCTTATACTATAAATGCTGATGTAAAATGAGCGTATTCACTCTGTCTTCCAGTTGCTGGATTCAGTTCCTATTCCCCATTTGTGCAGAGGACTGTGATCTGTGAGTCTACCCCAAAATAAATAACCCTTTACTATACTCAGTTCTGAGGTAGTGTGGGATTTCTTTTAAGTGTCCATTACAATCACCACATATTGAAAAATTTCTGTAGATGGTATACTTGTATAGATACACACACATGTATAATACACATTGACAATATACACTTTCTTGAAAATACTAAATAAAAATTTTAGTTGCCACAATCCATACGTCATGTAAGAGTAACATATCCAGAGTCTTGGAATTGGCTCCCAAATACTTATTTCTGTATTTGGAGACAGCAAATAAATTATTAGTGTAAATACTTCCTGACCTTGAAGTCTTTCCTAATCTTGAAGTTTTGTCTTCATTTTTGGTTTCTTTAGTTTAAAAATGTCTGAATCAGATCACATCATATTCTAGAATGTCAATGCATGATATTACCTGGTGATAATAGTTTTGGTTAGTATTTTAAAATTTACTCTACTAATCATCTTCTTTTTCACTGTGTTAGGTCTATGTGGTTTTTAGATTGTTTTACAGCAAAAGCATCACTTTTTTTTTGAGAAAAAGGAAAATGTCAACTCCTATTTTCTTGCAATTCATGTCTGTTTATGTGATTAGTAATATTCTTAGCCTGCAATTTCTCTGTAGAAAAATTTCTTAAAGGCACTCTTCATTATATGAGGAGTACTTTTTTTGTTAAATAAGGTGTAATATGCAATATACGTATATAATAAATATAATATATATTATATAACACACATATACACACATTGTATGTAGGAACACAGACTGTTTGCATCACTACTGGTTTGAAATGAAAGAAGAAATGAGGGTACCCTTCTCCAAAACTTATTTTTCTCCCTCTTGAGATTAGCACTTAGGTTAATGGTTGATCTCCTAGTTATGAGTAGTGAATCAGTTCAGTTTTTGAAGGTGGTTATGACAGAACACTTTCAGACACTTGTCCCTCTTCCTGAAGGGGCACATTCTACATCTTCCTTGTTTTACAGAACCTTGTGAATGTTTCAATAACAATGGAAGTCAATTGCAAGGCAACAGTGCTTCATCCCTGAATTCTGTCTCTCCTCTCCCTCTCTCTCTCTCCTTTTCTGTTGTCTTTTCCTCCTTTCTACTTATCCCCTTCCCTTCCACCTTTCTCTTTATCCCCTTCTCTCTCATGTTTATTTCCTCTCAGATTCCCATCACTGAACTGGGAGACCATGTGTACTTGCTCTTGTTAATATCCCACTTGACAGATGTGAACTGCCAAGCCCAGGACTGTAGAATCTTTTCAAGGTTACTTTTCAATCCATCCTCCATCATCTCAGCTAAAGATGTCTATCATATAGACAATCTTTCCTGTCAAACCAGCCTGAATCGTCCATTGATGGGCTAGAAGAATTTTTGCATTTTTTCCCCTAACACTGTTCGTGGTAGCTGATCACGCAGCTTCAATAACTAGAACAAGAAGTTAACCATTTTTTTTTTCAGTTTGCTCTAATGGGTTATGTTCTGCTCATCTTGTGAACACATTTGACCCAAGTTGTAAGTATAGAAATCAGAATTAATAAATGTCTGGGAAGAAGGGTAAATACTCTTCTTGCTTGATTTTAAAACACAACCTGCTGTCTAGAAAAATGGAAGACTCTACACATCAATTAAATAACTACTGCTCTTTCTCAGTCCATCTCTGTCTGTAGTAGAGTGTGACGTTGTTTGTTGAAGGCGATGCCATTTAAACTGTCATTAGATGTAAGTGAAAGAAGGTTTTCCTGGACTGGACCTAGAATGGAAAAGGAGTTCAGTGAATTGGAGCTCAGAGATGTAAGGATCTGTGATGTACATTCCTCTGGAAATGCTGGAAATTGAAAAGCCTCATAAAAAATTGGCTTCCTTACTCATCTGTGCTTGATATTGCGACAAACTGTCTCATATGTACTATGTGGAGTCTGGGTGTTGGCAGCTCAGCTCCTGGTAGGCCCTCTTTTCCATAAAGAAATAATCAGTTCTTTGACACTGTGGTTACTAAACTAAAATATTCAATGTACTTCCTTCATCAAAGCAAAAATTCATTTTGTTGTAAATGTCATGTTCTGTCAGCACTGCAAATCTGTCAAGTTTCTACTTCTACTGAAATGTAATTCCAGCAAGTAGGGTGGCTGCTTTTTGGAAGTTCTCTCTCGAAAGTATATTTGACATTTAAAAATAATGTGCCATATTGGCACCACTTTATTAGGTTAGCTATGCAGTGTTAATGCGGAGTTTGATATACATTTAGGTCACAACCTAAAGCACTCTTAATGAAGTCTATTTTATTGAGTTGGCCATGGCTTTTGATTATGTAGTTATAAGTTACTTGCTTGGTGGACATTTTAATTGTTTTCTGATATCAAGTTTGTCAAAGGACAGTAATTCATTGTCTTTTGATATCAAGTACAGGAATTAATAGTGCAGTTTCTGGTGGTATAAATTTTGGTGGGTTTGGATATATCTCAAATCATTGAATTCAGGACATTATAAGGTGATAAATGATGGGTCCAGTTTCCCCTTATTTTAACAAGGTGACACTAGCCAACATGTTTGTTTGTGTTCTTCACACTCATTATTGCAGTGGCAAAGTCTCAAGAAACAGTTCTATTTTGAAATTGGACTTTGATTTTTATAAAAGTTTTTAACTTTGTAGCAAAAATTGAGTGAAAGGTGAGAGATCTCTCATATATTCCTTTTTCTCCTAGACACACATGTCCAGCTCCCTGGGTTTCTCACATGAGAGGTTATCTTGAGGAGCCAGCCGAGATTAGTGTTCAACTAAATAACCAGATATAACGTAGCCAAGCTGATCTTCAAAACTGATCTCACAGTCTATTTTATCAGTGTGAACAATAAATACATCTTTAAACCTTATTAAATCTTCAACTAGTGGCAATAGCACATCCCGTTCCACTGAATGAAATTCAATAAATTTGTATACAACCCAAACCATATACTGCTCTCTTCAGCAAAGGGAGAGAAGACCCTGGAAGCCTCACCCTTCCTCTGACACCTTGTGACTTACTACACAGTGACAGATCACCATCATCTGCTCAAGGTATCTATGCTGAATAATAGTGGAATGGTTTAACATTGTATGCCTGGTTTACATTCACACAACTAAAGATCGGTAACAACACAAGGAAGTGCAACTAAAAGTTCTAACTCCTGCCGTAGGTCACATGATTACTACTAATGAGAGGATTGCATTAATCTATCACACATTGCGTATTCCTTAGTCCCACTTTAACATAGATGATGGTCTACCCAAACTACACAGATGGGGGTTACCCCTTCCAATCAGTATCCTTCTTCCTATGTATTTTAGCTGATAATACCTCCCAATACCTCATGAAGCTGAGGAAAGATGACATTCAGTTAGGGAGGTACAACAGACAATGATTGGCCAGACTATAAGGTGAGGGACTGACTTGTGGATAAACACCACTGTTTTGTTTTCAATAAGGCAGTAGCCATGTGATGCCCAGAGAATAGGGTTATGCAACACACCATCCCTTTTTCATTCTGCTTTTTGGTCCCTGTTTCCTCAACCTCAGAGGATATAATATAGATGTGTGATTATTTTCTCCCATAAAGGGCTGATCATTGTTGTCACACAATTCTAGTTATTCTAGGCATTTTGACCATTTAGTATTTTACAAAGTGATTTCCACTCACCGACAAAAGAAGCTTCCTTGGATAACATCAACAGCAGCAAAAATCTATGGTCATATAAATACAAACACTCTGGGCAAATTGATAGGCACACCACACACATTTAGCAAAACAATAGCAGGAGCATTTCACTAGGGGATATGACCATTTCAATTACTAAGTATAAAAGTGGGCCCTAAATGTAATTGAAAGACAGTCATCTAATGTACCCGTAAAAGTTATTTGAGCATTGCACCAGCAAGCACATTTTGCCTGTGATGTTAACGACATTAAAAAGTCATGCCTTGGGCATACGTGAGTAGGACATTGACTTCACTTCTCCCCCAAAAATCTTCACAGCACCTTCTAACATTAGGGAAGTCAACCATAAGGGAGGTTTTGTTTTTTATTAACTCAGTTCCTGGTGTGGGATTCCCCTTTGTATATTGTGAATACCATTGGTTAATAAAAAAATCTGCCTTGGCCTGTGATAAGGTAGAGTAGAGCCAAACAGGGAAAACTAAACTGAATGCTGGGAGATAGGAGACAGAGTCAAAGAGAAACCATGTAGCCCCTCAGGAGACAGATGTCTGAATTTTAGATGGTAAGCCACAGCCTCATGGCGATACACAGATTAATGGAGATGGGCTACTTTAGGATATGAGTTAACCAGAAATATATTTAAGCTAATAGTATTGCAAACAGTATTGCAAATAATGTGGTTTCTGTGTGATTATTTTGGGAATGAGCAGCCAGGAACCAACAAGTGGCTCTCCTACTACAAGTCTCAGCTCGATTTCTTTATGTCCAGCAATAGGAGTTCATCATCAAATTTTGGTATACTACTAGCAGCAGTGGCAACAGCAAGTACTTGTGAAAGTTCTCACTATCCTCCTAGTTGACATCTCAGTGGGGTTCTGTTAGTGGCTTTTTCTTTCTTGGTAAAAAAAATATCTGACAGAAAGAACTTGTAGAAGTAATCAAAGGCTCATCTTGTCTCACAAATTTGAGAGGACAGCCCATCATAATAGGGAAAGTGTAACAAAAAAGTTGACCTAACTCTGCTGCTGGGAGCATGGGATGCTGGTTACACTGAGTCCATAGTCAGAAAGAAGACAGACACACAGAGAGAGATATGAATGCTCCATTTACTTTCTCCTTTGGATGTAATTCAGGTACTGCCCAGATAATGGTGTCACACATTCATTGTGAATCTTCACACTTCAGTTAAACATCTATGGAAATGTCCTTGGAGATATGTCCAGAGGTGTGTCTTCTAGGTGATTCTGAATCTACTTAGGCTATTGGTAATGATTAATCCCCCTAATGGGAAGCCCAGTCCTAACATGGGGACTTTATTAATTAACCTTATGACTTTGAAAAGTGATTTTTGATAAATGATGGATGATACTGTCTACATTTAACCACTTTACACTTTTTAAATTTTCATTTACAAGCATAGGCTATTATAGATTTTCCTTGGTAACATGTTGTCTATCATGAACTTGATAATCAATATTCTCCACCCCACTCAATGTACTGTGAGGACATCCATTAGGGGTGGCATGGCTTGGGATTTTCTTCTAGAGCCTTCCCAGGGCCCTCTGTTGATGTTGAAGTCTTCTTTGTGTGCTGTGATTACCGTTAATGAATAAAGAAACTGCCTTGTCCTGTTGACATGGCAGTACTTAGGTAGGCAGGGAGGACAGGACTGAATCCTGGGAGAAAAAACCATGGAGTCAGAGAATGCCAAGGATCTGCAGCCAGAGAGAGACATGCTGAAACTTTGCTGGTAAGCCACTGCAGCATAGTGATACACAGATTAATGGAGATGGGTTAAATTAAGATGTAAGAGTTAGCCAATAAGAAGCTAGAGCTAATCAGCTAAGCAGTGATTTAATTAATACAGTTCCTGTGTGATTATTTTGGGTCTAAGCTAGCCGGGCTGCCGGTATAAACAATCAGGCCCTCCTCCAACACTCTGTCTCCCAAAATTTATACATAGGTGGTGGCGGCTAAAGGACTTGTGAGAATTTCAGTTATGCCTGACTTGTGCACATTGCATAGACTGATTCCACATTTTTGCCCATTTAGATATGCTTGTTCATCTTCCAAATGATTTCATAAACCTATAAGCTATTCAGGGTTACTGTTATAAAATTAAATATTTCTTATAGAGGGTAACTAAAGTCTCCAAAGGCTCATAGCAATCCATTCTAACAAATGTCACTTGGTCTTGGGAGTCAGTGGCTTAGGAGAAACCTAACAATATACATTAGCAAGGTCCAATATAGCATGGGAAGATTTTGTTGCCTGTATCACTGTTTTATCTTAAAAACAGCAATGTTGGGTGTATCTGTGTAGATGAGATGAATTTTCTTGTGTGTCCCATAACTATTTTCCATCTGTAATCCTATTCACTCATCCTAGGATACTGCAATGGGCCACTGCGCATCCCCACAGGGCTCCCTAGCAGCAAAGGGGAGTGGAGCTTCAATTTTACTTGCTGTATCCACTTCACCTTTTAAAGGTCTAACAGGCTCCATACCAGTCCTCCAGTGGTTTGCCTTGCAACACTGGGCTAGTGACAGAGCACTTGGCTGAGGAAACAATGTTCAGCCTAGCAAACTTTCTTGTAGAGAAAAATGTGCACTGTGTAGTTGGAGGCCGGGCCATAACTGCTCACTCACAGGAAACACTGTCCTTTTACCTCTCTCTCTCTGTGGATCACTGGCGCCTACTACCAGGTTCACAGGGATCACTGGCACCTATGGCTACTGATACTCATGGGGGCCTCTAGGAACCAAGGCACACCTATCCTACTCACCTGTCTAAGCACAAACACTACGTATTAGTGGGAGATCAATGAGGATACGATTAACCATGAGACCGCTAATAACACTGAATGGTTCTTACTGGCAAGAAACCTTGAAAACTGGTTATGGAAGTGTCTAGAGAGGTTCCTGTCCCTGAGACTTATCTCCGTAGCTGTGAGCACAGTGGAGGCCACTTTCATCTTCCTGGTTTCAGTCTATAAGCCTTAATGAAGGTCAGAGGCTCAGCATTTAGCTTTCTGTCATTTTTCACCTTAGGAAGTTCATCTTGATGAAGATCTTGCCACATTTGCTGTTGAGTGACAGAGACAGGACTTACCGTCCTCTTCCCTTTTGACTGTTTTAGGATTTTATGGACCAGAATGATATTCCAGTCTAAGACACTAAGAACTACTCATCACCTTTCCTACCTCCTAAAACCCATGACCTACCACAGGGCTCAGAAAATTCACAATTTCCTACCTGAGTCCCGAGGTTCCTTTAGTCAGCCTCTGTCTTCACCTTCAGGGGAGTGCAGTTGTGTCTGGCCCAGTGAGCTGAGCAGCATGTATCATCTCTGCAATGTCTGCCCACTTCATTTTGATTTCCACCACATTTTACCCCTCCTTACTCTTCAATTCTTCCCAAAGATTACAAGGTCTGGATCATGGAAGAACTATTTCACATAGAGCTAATCTTTATTTCTCTGTTCCTTAGCTGCCAGTTCCCCACCATGAGAAATGACAGGCACTTACTCTATCTTACCTTTTCCATTTCCAATTTGTCTGTCACGTCAGAGGTTAACACAGAGGATGTAAGTATAGTGTTGGTTTTCTCATGTTAGTTCTCTGCTTATCTGGACAGACAGACAAACCTCAGTGACATATCTCATCACCCATTACAGGGCAACACAGCTTGTGCCACAGCTTCTTTTAAAATCCTCTTCCACGCTGCCCATTTTCTCATCAAGTGGGGGCAGCTGACCAACACCCAGAGCAGAGGGAGGTGGCCTCAGTGGTGTTTCCCTCACACACTTTCTACCCTGACATTTCCTCTGGGCAGACACCTCTGCCTCTGCTGCATGTGAAATCTCTCGGGGCAGGGGCAATTCTGCTGTTACAAATAGCAAGTAGGCTTGGCATTCCATAGCATGCGAATGACACAGGTCAGGCAGCTTGCCTCCAAGAAATCTCCATGTGCAGAGAGCTTAGCCTTACATCTTATCACACATAACCGGGGCAGTACAACACCTATTCTCACAATTTATTGCCTTTCTGTTAATTTCCTACTCAGGCCTCAAATGCTATGTAACTCTACTATGGAGATGTGAACAAATGCCTACTCACACTTGATATAGCAAAGCATGGATGAGAAAAAAAAATTCCATCCAACTCCATCTTGGGAACCAATGAGTTTATTAGAATTACTCACAGGAACATGGGTAAAATATTACTCTCAAAAGTTCATCAAACAGCTGCATCACAGTCAACCTCCTCCCAGCATGAGTGAGTCACTTGAAAGGTACATAACTGGGACCCCCTCTCCAGTGAATCAGGTTCTGCACACTTTAGCACCTCCCAAGATAGTGAATAACGGAGGCAGGATATAGGAAGCTGCAGGGTGCAGGAAGGAGTGAGCGGCTGCCATCTCAGGTGAGGGTATTGTAAGTGAGTCACTGCTGCTCTGACTTCAAGATGGGTTTAGCGCGTCACATCCAGGAGACAGTGTCTACAGAAGAAGCCTGTCCTGGCTATTTTTTTTGATAACTTGACACAAGTTAGAGGAAAGGTGAAGAGGGAAACCCAACTGGTAAAACGTTCCTACAAGATTGGCTTATAAATAAGTCTGTGAAATATTTCTTTGATTAATGATTGTTGTAAATGGATAGAGTAGTCCTGAGTTGTGTGAGAAAGCAGGATGAGCAAGACAGGAGAAGCAAGGCAGTAAGCAGTTCTCCTTCCCAGTTTCCCATTCAGTTCCTGCCTCCATGTCCCCACCTGGAGCTCCTGCTTTGACTTCCTTCGGTGATGGAGTGAGATGCAGAAATGAACCCCTTCCTTGCCAAGTGGCTTTTGATCATGGTGATTATCACAGCATTAGAGACCTAAGATAAAGCCTAAGAGATTGCTTTTAGGCACATAGTCCTTTTAAACTGAGTAGGTTTTTATTATACATTTTAACAGCTCATGTCTCAAACTGTGATTACAGTAAACAAAGTTAATCAATTTGGATTCTCTAGGAAATTTTGTGTTCACTGTTTTCTTGACTTACTATGTTTTGAGTTGCAATTGTATATACATTTACATATAGCACAACAGCATGTTGCAGGAGCTCCTTCCACTCCTTCAGCCAATAGCCGCTGAGATACTGGGGCATGGTCTCTCTCCCTTTAAAAAAGAGGCCACTTCCCTCTGCTCTCACTCTGGCTTCAGGCTACTCTTCCAGCGACTAGGCTCCCTTCCTGATTGAGCAGAGGGCTATTGTCTGGGAGGGTGATCTGTAAGTTTTTCCCCTTTAAATAAATAGCTTCTCTATTGGTCATAATTCCAAACTGTTGTGGGATTGTTTGTGGCTTAGGCCTTCAACAGCAGAGTTAACACACACCGAATTAGTAGATTATATTGCTGGAAAAAAATTCAGGATACGATACATTATTTTTTTCATTTTAGAAATATACCAACTTTCTCCTAAGAAAGTTTATTTAGTGGATATAATGGGATTGTAGTCTGGGAAATAGGGATGTGGAAAAACTAGTGCATTACTTGATACTGGGAAGTTGGGAGAGAAAATTGGAAAGAAGGAAGCAAGGGTCACAGGAGCCTGTTAATGACTAAAAATTTGTGAAAAGAACAATAAGTAAATGCTAGGCAAAAATTAAACTTGTGTGTGTGTGTACACATGCGTGTGTATGAGTGTGTGTAATGCACATATGTGAGCTTCTTACAAAAGAATATGAAAGAAAAGGTGATTACAGTTCCTTTATGCTTTCCTTGGCAGACACAGAGCTTACTTACATGGTTGTTCTGTGTTGTAAATGCTAGGCAGACTGGCTTATTCCATCAGTAAACAAGGAGAATAGGAGGTTATCAGGCAGGACTCTAGCTCTAAGAATTATAACACCCCGAGCGTCTGTGGGAAGGGAGGACATAGTGTGCTGGCTGTGCAGCTTCTGTGCTTCTCCTTTGCATTTCCTTACCTCTCTCTTGCTGCATGGGCTTCTCTTCATGCTTGACTAACCTGTCAGCCACCATCATCCATAATGTACATTACAAGCTTGCTAGTGGCTATTTTTAACAAGTACACATAGCACATTTTACTTTGGAAATCTGTGAGGAAGAAGATAAATAATAGAATTAATACTTTGTGTATTTCTCTATGGAATTATGTATATTAAAAAATATCTGCAGGCCAAAAATCTTATAAAACAAAGTTAAAGCTTGAAATGTATTGTAAAATAGTTTTTATAAAAACACATGCAATGGGATTTTAAAAAGAGCATAATTGGAAAATATTACTCTTTCCAATTTTTTGAATAATGTAAAAACAGACAAAAGACTTTTCAAGTCCTATAGAAATCTTCTAATTAAAAAAATCTTTTAATGTTATTTTATTATTTGTTGAGTGTAATTATAAGGTACAACACCACAAAAGGGAATTTTGGAAACATACTTCTTATAGAATAAGATTCCCACTTATTTTCTCTAATTCAAACAGTAGATTATTATTGAATTAAGAAAATGTTCAATCCTTTTATTGTGTTTGCATGATTTAGACAATTAAAAACTTGCATATAGCATACAACGTTTTGCCCACAACAGATCAAACCACCCCCTTGACTTTTTATTTCACCTATCATGTGGAGTCTTCACATACCCGAGGACAGCGTTTTTCTTAACAGGATTAACTTTTGTCCCTAATATTCAGAGAGACATCTACATATTGAAATTCTGAGAATGTTTCCACTTACCATTTCAGGCAGCCATTTGTAAGCTCCTGACATTGACTCCTGACCTCTCTACCACTTCCTCCAGCCTTTCTTCCTCCACCCCAACCCTTATGGCCTTCTTAAGGCTATTACCTAGAGATGCTATGCATGCACTAGAATCTCCCCAAAGGGAGCCTCTCCTCATTTCAATCCATACAAATTTGGGGGTAATCTTGAGGAGAGAACTGGCAGATTTCACACATGTCTCCTAACAAAAGAAAAGAACCAATAAATATCTTTTTACTGTTGTAGACACTTTCTCAGGATGGGTAGAAGCTTTCTGTCCTGGAGCTGAAACTGAAAAGTAGTCTGTTCCCAGCACATGGATGGTATTTTGCCAAGTTCTGAACCCCTGAGAGCCGTATCATTGGATTTTGGCCAAACGTTCATTCATCTCTGAAGTTACCTTTAAGTATCTTTGGAATACAGTGGCAACTCCATATTACCTACCAACATCAGTCCCTGGGAAAGCTAGAAAGGCTAATGGATTTGTTAATACATCTATCAAAACTGTCTTTTGAACTTCATCTTTGCACTCAACTCCTGCCTCTAGCTTTAACTTGCATTCAGGCCATACCCTGACTTCCTTCCTTCCTCAGTCCATTTCTGGTCATCTACAGCCTTTTATTTTGGGAAATTTAGCTCCTCTTTAATGAGTCCCACCCCAAGACCACTTATTTTCTCTCACTCTCTTAAGATATCTTCTCTGGGAATGTGGTGATCGTGTCCACCTTCAGTTTTCCACTGACCCTATACCCAAACCATTTTAAGATAAAGAACCTCCTAAGTGCCCTAACTTTATTTTTCATCCATAGTCTGTATCTGTCTCAGCTAGCAGATACCATCCAGGAATCCACCTTGACCCTGAAACTACTTAAAAACAAGCTCCTCTCCCCTCAGTGTTTCTACAACTTATTAAGGGCTGAAAAGGGAGACACTTGCCTTTTTCTGAATGAACTGTCATTATTGTGTGAACTAGTCTGGCCAAATGGAAGATGGTATTAACATCTTACATGAACAAACAAAAGCCTCCAGGGACTGGCTATAGTGTCAAATCCTTCCTACACAGAGTCTTGGCTACTACCTCTCCGTCTCTTTTTTTTCCCATTATAGTGATTATACCTTGTCTCTTCAGGTTCAGGAGAGAAATAGTGAAACAACCCAAGTGTCAGTAAATCAGATACTTCTGATGGAATTTTCTTATGTCTCTTACCATCACCTGCTTTGGACCAACATTCCAGATTCCACCCCCAGGCTCCCAATCTTCAGGAAGGAGCCAGAGGTTTGTCACAGCTCATCATCAACCACAAGTTAAAATAATTAGTTCCAAAGTGAGCAATCAAAATGGAAGTAATGGTGGCAGTTTCCTATACAGGATGCTGACCCGATGAACATAACTGTTAGGTAAACAAGCCTAAATCTCTCATTCCTCAGGAATCTCTTCTATCACCTCCCTTATCCTCTTTGCAGGTCAACTACCTCAGGCAAGGGTACCTGGTGACTAATTAATCTCTGCAGCCTGCATCAGCTCAAAGACCCCATCTTGTTGTCATATAAAATACACGTGCTTTCCCATAAAGTTGCTGTCTTCTATTCTAGGAGGCAGACCAGCAGTTTGTTCCCTTAATAAATTTTTCTTTATACCCAAGGAGTGGTTCAGTTTGGTAATTTCACTGAACACTTGCTTACACCTTCCAGGGGTATTAAATCACAGGGATACTCTTTTTTTTAATTTTTTAAATTTTTTTATTTATTTTTTTGGTTTTTCGAGACAGGGTTTTTCTGTGGCTTTGGAGCCTGTCCTGGAACTAGCTCTGTAGACCAGGCTGGTCTCGAACTCACAGAGATCCGCCTGCCTCTGCCTCCCGAGTGCTGGGATTAAAGGTGTGCGCCACCATCGCCCTGCTACAGGGATACTCTTGAAAATATTTCAGGTGCTGAAGAATTGTCCATCACCTGGATTGAGGAATCGTCTCAGTTTTTGTGATAATGATTTTTAAAACATAATCATATATAATATGATCAAAAATGTACCTAAGCAAGCATCAATTGTAGTCAGACTTTTTTGGACTACTGACTCCCATGACACAGAGATTTCTTATTAATTGTGAAAGCTTGGCCTTAGCTTAGTCTTGTTTCCAACTAGCAATTAATACTTAATTTAATCCATTTGTATTAATCTATATTCTACTACATGCTGTATTACCTCTCCTCCATAATGTACCTCAAACTTCCTCATGGCTCCCTGGAAAATCCTGCATTGTTTCTCTCCTAACAACCTCTATCAATCTCTATCTTCCAATTTCTATTTATATCATTATACTCAATGTTCTGGTTTTCCTTTTTCTTGTACATGTATAATGTGTGTGTGTTGTATATATATACATTGTGAATGTGTATGTATGTGTTTGTGTTTATGTGTGTGGGTGTGGAAGTACAGTTGCTAGAATATATATGTGGAGGTCAGAGGACATCCTCAGCTGGGGCTTCTCACTCTCCACCTTGTTAGAGACAGGATTCCTTGTTATTTATTCTGTGTACATCAAACTAGCAGCTTTCAGAGATTCCCCTTCCACACCTCCATCTCCTGGTAAGTGTGGTGGAACTGGAGATGTATGTTTACCACATCCTACTGTACATGGGATCCAGAGATCCAAACTCCAGTCCTCATGTAAGTTGTTCATCTATGGAGCCATCTCTCTAGCTTATAATAGATACCACATTCTCTAAATAAGTTGAGCTTCTATATTTTATTGATAAGTTATTTCTGAAAATTTTAAAATAGATATCCTTAAAGCATTAAAATAATACTAAAGATTTTGGAATCTTAAATACTCTTACAATCTGCAAATAATGTTTTAAACTGAAAAGACAAAAATATAATTCTATTCTATTTAAAACTGATCTTTCAAAAGTTCAGCATATCCCCAAGTGCATCTCAGTGTGCTTCCTAGTTTAGCGAGGGAAGGACATATAAACTGCTTCTTAAGTCTTACCAGCTATGAATAAGGCTGTTATAAACATTTACACAGGACTTTTGCTGACATTGGGAAAATAATAGCTATTTATTTGATGATTTTTAAAGTCAGAAAAATTGAATTGTCCTTAGGCACTAAGTTCTGAATGCTAGTTTGCTAGAGTTGCTAGGAACAAATGTCTTTGCCAAGGCAGCTGATTAATTCTATGAAGACATTTTGCATAGGTATCTCTACTTTAAATTGATTTTAATGCTAACAACCTGCCATTAATCCTTCAAGGTGAGAGAGTTTCCTATTAGTTGTCATTAGTTTGTTTAAATGGTTGCATGCTTGTTGCTGTTTTGCTTAATTCCTTACTTCTCTTCCCTTCTTTTCTTCTCTCCTGATTGAAGGAATGACTGAAGACACTTCATATATATTAGAGGGAATTATCCTTAACCTAACAGTGGACATGATTTATCTAGAATACTATAAAATAGAATAGGTACATGTCAACCAGTTTCTAGGAAGGGTACCTAAAGATTTCATCTAAAAATGGTCTAAAATATGGAGGGACATTCTCTATAAAGTTATCTTTGAGCCTTCGAAGAGTGTAGCAAATGTATACATTTGAATCAAAGAATGTTTACTCATCTATCTATCTATCATCTATCTATCTATCTATCTATATATCATCTATCTATATAGTATATGTAAATATATACATACTTAGTAAGAAAAACCCTATCACCCACTCAACAAAATGGGTTCAGATAGCCAACCAAAGAAATATGAACACAGTGGAACTCCAGATGTGCAGCTTTCATCACCAGAACACAAATAATATGAAAAACATAGAAAATGTGTGTATTTCCTTCAGTGAACCCGAGAGGTTAGGAAAGCAGTACAGGGCCATGATTCAGGGGAGTTCCAAGGAGAGAAGGTGTAATGCAGGGATGTGAAGGTGGAAACATTTAAAATAGAACAGGATGAACAAAATGAAGTTGAGGATGGAAAAGAAGGGTAGAGGATGGTGTGTCAGGAGACATAACTAATACTAAGCTGTTGTGAAAAAACAGAAATATATTAATATAAAAGCATATATATTAAATATTTTAAAAAGATTGAACAAAAAGGATTCTATAATGGAAGGAGACTATCTTTAAAAATCAAAGTATCAGGAATGAATTACCTCTTTGTGAGCTTCTGTCCAGTGGGGTCTCACAGACCCCCAAACTTTGCATTAATGGCTATTGCTCTGGGTTACAATCCAGAGTATATTAGTAAGATGCTGGTGCTGAAGGTTTGAGTCATGGGGGAACCACCCTGACATTTACCTGGAAGTTTCATTTCTATGGGCTAGCTTAAGCTGAAAGGTGTTATCTTTACTATTAGAGGAGAAAAGTAATCATCAGTCTTACCCAACAGTGAACTCTGAGAACTACAATAGTGGCAAACCTGAAAAGATATGCCCACTGCTATAAAAGTGATACAAGAGTCAGATGGGTATCTAAAGACTTTCTGATTGGATTTAAATCTCACTCCTTGAGATGAAACACACACCTGATGCTTGGGGATTATTGTGGAAAAGGGATGGAAAAACCAGAACCAGAGGCTATGGATAATTACCATGAAACAGTGTTTTCCAGACACCATTAAGGCAGTTACTTGCAATGTGAACTCACTGTGGTACTTACAGTACACACTAAATATGTATAATATAACAAACAATATTATTCCAGTGTGGAGCAGAGAAGTCGGACATAAACTCTCATCCCTAGGTTAGCAGTTATTGGTCATTGATAGCTGCTTATGAGGGGAGAGTCAGTTATCTTTAAGAATGTTATCTCTGGCACATAAATCACACTCCAGGGCAGGTAACACAACTAGTAATATTTGGGTATCACAAATTGAACTCAATGTGCTTAAAAAGAAAAAGGATAGGAAGTTAAATGGGTAGGGATACATGTGGATCTGGGAGTAGACTGAAGATAGAAAGGAATATGCCTAACATACACTGCATAAAATCTCAAAGAATTTCTAATAGTATTATTTAAAAATATCTAGACATAAAAATGATAGGCATTTCTTATAACTGTTAAAATTATTACAGAGTAGGAGTTAATAATATAGGGGGCTAAATAACTTTGTGGAATTTTCATTGAAAAATTCAGCAATTTTCATGGGTCATCAAATTAAATTAATGCTTTAGGAAAAAGCTTCAGACAAAATGAAAGAAAACTATACATCCTAAAAACTGGAATGGTAGCTATTACCTTTGATATTGGTAGAACCATCTCAGTTTCATGGAATCAAGAAAAATGTCTAATAGATATGCGAACAAGATATGGCATCCAGTACAGAACTGCATCCAGACTCCATGTGAGGTACCAAATACAAAATGTTAAGTTTGCATGACCTTCCACAGCATCTGTGATATAGACAGAATCATTTATTTTAACGGCCACTCCATATTCAAACAGACTAAGCTCCATTTACTCTGTTAGTCTCTGTGACTGGCCTTAGGATATAAGGTTAACAACTCTTGAATTTTTGCCCTCAAGGAATTCTGTCTTGTAGGTAAGTCACATACAAACAAATGCAATTCTTGGTGAAAGGGACATGATAAATAACATACATATATTACAGTTCCTAGATAGAGGGAAAATCTGCCAATTGTGTAACTCATTAAGACTGGATAAAATGTCAGGTGAAAATGCAGGCAAAACAGATTTCTCTTGAACGTTATGAGTGATGAGAAGTAAAGATCAGCTAAGTACTCAGGATTAGAGATGTTGACCTGGGTTGAGTATTTTGCCAAAATTTCCACATGCATTCATAGGATATTTTATTAGGTTGATGGATTTATGAAAACCATGGTAAAGCTATATTTTATGGTTCATATATTTTGTATAATGATGTCAATACCAGGTAAGGTAGAGGTAGCTTCTCAGATTTCAGGAGTACCTGTAATAGCCTGTCTGATGACTCGCTTCTTCCATTCTGATAATATGCCTTTAAAAACAATGTCCTTTAGGGTTCAATGGACCATGAAATAGTCTCTGCAAAAGTACCCCTGGTGCCAGCACCGAGACAAACATTCATTGTGGCTGTCAGCTATAAGAACCGGGAAGAAATGAAGCACATTTATTATGTACTGATATATTCTGACTAGATAATCCTTTTTAGTTGGAGACACCGTAAAAGGAAAGTGCAGATTACAGTTGGCAAACTAGTAAAAAAATAAAATGCAGTTCAGCTGCACCAATTTTACTTCCAATTTCACAGCTGGATAATCTTCTTTATAAACTGCTATTTAAAAGTTTTGCTGACAATGAATACACTATTAAATAAACAATTTATAATATCAGAAAGTCAGATGAAGGAATGGATTTTCAAGTGATTTTTTCATATTTTTAAAGTGTGGTAATTCTGCTATATGTTCAGTAGTTTAATTAAGAAACTAATAAGAATTGACATTGGTATTTGCATGAAAATGCTATTAGAGTTAGAATTCTATAAACCATTTTACTTTAGGTAATATGAAATAGCCACTTTTGCATTGTTAACGGTGAAAAATGAATTCAAAGTAGTAAAGTTTTTATTATGAAATACAAAATAAGATAAGTGAATAAATTTCTATGTAGCTATAATCATTAAAAATACTGACAAACATTTTTAGAAAGCAAACCAGAGAGAAATGCCTGAACATTTCAGCACCTAGTAAGTTCCAACTATGCATAGCAACAGGTTGACCTGATGGCAGTCTTTGCAAAGAAGGATGTCCACACTCCCTTGCACCTTGCGTCATCAAATGTCTCCCAGAATGTCTCTATGTGGCTATATTTCAAAGTGGGAAGCTTGCCTCTTCCTCAGTGGTTTAACCACAACCAACACTATGTCATCTTTTCCTATGACATGAAGACCTTTAGAATCTCACACTGTGCTGAATGTTGTCTATTTGAGTAAGTGAAAAAGCATGGCTTAGTGGAGTCTCAGAGTATTCTCATCTTAAGTAGATGCATTGGCTGTTTATGTCTGTTACTTAACTCTGTCCTTATAATCTAAACCTACCCTGGCTCAGGAAGGAGGGAGCCTTGGAAGACTCAGGAAGCCAATAGAATAGACAAGACCCACAAAGTTCTACTCACAGTCATTTTTTTCCATTGTTTAATCACTGGTGAGTTATGCTTGCTCCAGTGGATAGTTCCACATACATGCACAAGAACTATCTCTGGTTAATCAGTGGATCACAAAACAAAAACAAAACCAAGACTTGAATGTAGAAAGAAGGTTTATTCAGCAAAGGACAGAAAGTTTTTCAGGAGGGTGGAGCTGTGAATGTGACTAGAATGTATTTTATTAATTAATTATTATTATTATTTATTATTATTTTATTGAAAATTTCCATCTCCGCCCCTCCTCTCACTTCCCTCCCCTCCCCCCACTCCTCTCCCCCTCCCTTTCCAGTCCAAGGAGCAGTCAGGGTTCCTTACCCTATGGGAAGTCCAAGGTCCTCCCTGCTCCCCCCAGGTCCAGGAAGGTGAGCATCCAAACAGACTAGGCTCCCACAAAGCCCTTCCATGCAGTAGAATCAAAACCCAGTATTATATACATGTATGAAATTATCAAGGAAGATTTTTTTTACATTTTTTGTTTACTTGTTTCTTTTTTTGTTGTTTTGTTTTTTTTTTCCCAGACTGGTTTACTCCGTGTGTGCACCTGGCTATCCTGGAACTCTATCTATAAATTGGACTGGCCCAGACCCACAGAGATCCACCTGCCTCTGCCTCTGCCTCTGCAGTGTTAGGATTAAAAGTGTGTGCCAACATCACTCAGAAAGAATAATTTTTTAAAGGATAACAATATAAAAGAAGTAAGCAGGTTATGGCAATATTAACCAAATTATGGAAAAATTTTAACCACATCAGTGATGCAGGATTTCCCTCTGTATGCTGTGAATACCATTGGCTAATAAAGAAATGTCTTGGCCTGTGATAGGGCAAAAGAATAGAGGTAGGATGGGAAAACTAAACCGAAAGCTAGGAGAAGAAAGGAGGCGGAATCAAGGAGAAGCCATGGAGCTGCCAACAGAGACAGATACGCTGAAGCCTCGCTGGTAGGCCACGAGCCTTGTGGTAAAATATAAAATAATGGAGATGGGTTAATTCTACATGTAAGAGCTAACTATCAATACGCTTAAGTAATTGGCCAACAGTGATTTAATTAATACAGTTTCTGTGTGGTTATTTCAGCCAGGAAATGAACAAGGGGCCTTCTTACTACACATCAGCTTATCCACAAGGAGAATGGAAATGTGACGCCATTACTGAGAGATGATATTCAATTCAGGAATTAGTGTAGTATAAAAACAGAATGAGTAAGTTGTTACCTTGAAAGCCAAGGGGACATTTTGTTAGGCAAGAGCAATATAATCAATATTACCTCTCATGACTTCCATTTCAAGGTGGTAAATGGTAGAGGGGAACACAAGCTGAAATCTTCACCTTGCTCAGAATGCACTTCTATAATTTGAACACAAAATATCCCCTAGTAGTTCAGGTTATAGAAAGTTGGTCCTCAGATAATAGCTTTATTATGGTAGATTCTGAAATCTTCAGGAGGCAGAGTCTAGCTGTAGGAAGTAAGTCATTGGGAATACCATTTTGAGGATTTTTATCTGATTCTCAATCCCCTCCTTAATTTCTGTTTTTTTTTTGTTTGTTTAAGTGAGCAGCCTCCTTCTGTATATACTTCATCCATGACATTATTTCTAACAATAGGCTCAGAAACAGGAAATCAAAAATCGTTAATCTAAATGTTTGTTATAGGTATTTTTGTTGACAATTTTGAAAAAGTAACTACTCTAGACATACAAAGAAATCATAGATTTTCATGGCACTACTCGAGACATAATACAAAATGAGTGGAGAAAATCTCACAGAATAAAAGAAGGAGGAATGGGAGGAGGAGGAGGATAAAGAGGCGGTGGAGGAAAACATCATAATCAGTTGATTCATAATAGAGCCTTTCCCAAAGGAGATCAGAATTTGAGACTTCTCTTATCATTACCAGGGTGGAGAGATTAAAAATAAAAGAGGGTAGTGAATAGAGGAAGGAAGGAAGGAAGAGAGAGTTCAGAGAATAAGCAAGAGCATCACTATTTACCCTTCAGAGCTATATCCCAGTGTTCTACTCCCTACATCTAAGCCCTACATGTGAATTGTCTATTACCTCATGAACTAATGCATTCATTCACCTGTGAAGTTAGGTCATTTAGAATCTAATAACCTGAAGCTTCACCTACGAACTGCTAAACCAGATACCAAGCTTCTGCTTTGTGGTTATCCAACCATTGTGTTTATTTGCTTCCATGGAGGATTAGAAAGACAAATAGTAACATATTCACTTTCTCACATTCTTAAATCAGTTTTCAGATTGATGAATTAATACAAATGTTGCAACCCATAAAAAGAGCAGAAGCTTTTTATTTGAAAAGTATATGTGTGTGTATATGTGTGTGTGTGTGTGTGTGTGTGTGTGTGTGTGTATGTGTTTTCCTGTAGTAATTTTCTCATCTTCCTTCTCAATCCAACTCTGTTAAAATCTTCACTTCAGGAAAAATGATCTAATAGTGTTTTGGTGGTGGACCCAAGAGGTGATCCAATATGAATCCTAAAATTATGGTGTACTCAGAGATAAGGAATGGAATATTAAAACATTGCAGAAGCAAAATATAATTTGACATCTTCCTTGAAAAAGAACTAAATGTGATCATGGTCCATTTATTAAAATATGAAAGTCTACCTTCACAGACATACATGCATATCTATCAGTCGAACAGTCAATGTGACTGCTTCAGTGTTATGGTGCTCTTGTCTTCTGTGCTTGGCATCTGTCCCTAGAGATGATCCCCAGCTAGTTTGTTTTCTTTTCAGCATGTGTAATTCATACACTGTTTGGTGATCAAAATTATTCTGGCAAGAAGACTTGGACTAATGACTATAGTAGACACCAGATGGAATTAATGTCACATGATTAAAACCTATTTTTACTTGGTGTTTCTTGTTTGGATGAAAGCATTTTTCCCATTAATGTAAGCTAAGATTTAGTTTTCAATTTACTTTTTCCTAACATATAATCTCATTGAAATCAGTTTTACAAATACTAGTGTGAGTAAAAACAAATAAACAAAAGGAATGCATTACTGATCCTCTCAAACATAATTTAATTACCAAATTTTATATTTTAACAAATGTACCATGATCACATTTAATTCTTTATCAAAAAAGATGTCATTTTGCTTCTGCAATGTTTCTATTCTTCCATTCCCTTTTTCTAAGTATCTACCATAATCTTAAGATTCGGATTGGATTATTTTTCTTAAACTGTAGATCATAATAATAGTTAATTGCTTAAAAATCTAGTTTCTCTCTATTGTTAATGTTGTGTTCTAAACACAATCCTATTATCTATTCTGAAATATTTGATTGTAAGGTAAAATTACCTTTCTGTGCTACAAGATATTAGATGCTTTTCTCCCAATACAACATCATTGCTGTAGCAATTAACCACCTTTCTCCCAGCTCTGTCTCCTCCACACCTTTGCCAAGATCTAAAATCCACCAACCTAATTTTTACTTCTTTGGGATTAACTTTATCTTACACATTTAATGGAGATCATATGCTGTTCATCTTTTTTAGGGCTACCTTTTTCACTTACTAAAATATGCTCCAGTTTTTCTTTTTTTCTTTTTCTTTTTCTTTTCTTTTCTTTTTTTTTTTTTACATTGTGGCAAATAGATACCTAAACATTGGAGCTTTTTTGGGGAATAGACATCACCACACGGTTTAACGCAATAAGAATCAAGCATATTTGTTATTTTATACTTAGTAACGATAACAATTAATGCAAAGTGGGTTGAGTAAGACCCACTTCCCTTCACAATGATGTGGTGTAGTCCAATTGCATTACTATGAAGTCTTTAGAAATCATTAAGTGCAAACTAAAACAATAAAGAAGGGCAAGCACTACGTCTACCTTGAAGTTAATTTGGTGGGGAAGCTCCTGGAACAACTTTGTATTCTTTAATGAGTTCTGACTAGGCCAACATTTTAAACCAGATGTAACAGAGCCAACCACTTCCTGCCATCTACAAGGAAGTTTAGTACCTGTGTCCTTCCCTAACAGTCTCACACTTGCCTTCCTTCCAGAACTTGATCAGGCCATAGGCTTCTGCTTCAGCAGATAACGTAGGAAACTCAAGGAGAAAGGTATGGATACAAAATCCCTACCACCTAAGAGACAATAGAACAGAAAACAAACCCGGGTCATAATTTCACAAGAATTGATCTTTGATATCAAATGTAAGGAAGTCGGGAAACTGATTCAGAAAGGACAATCCTTTACTCAAAACTCAGGAGGGTCATTGGAAGGCATTGTTTATAGGACCATTTTGGTTGTTTGGGTATTTAGAATCGGATTCATGAACTCCAATGACTCCCTTGAGGTATGTGAGTCAAAACCTCCTTCATTACAGATTCTGAAAGTGCTTCTCTTGCATTGGGGAGGAGCTTGTTCCCTTTGGGATTCTGAAGACTAGAATTTAGTTGTTCTTCCTAGGGGTGAAAGTTGGCATCTATGGAGGAGATAAATTTGGCATGCTCTGCTTGGAAGGCAACTTCTTTCGGAGCCCAATCTGTTAGTGTTTCCCTTGGCCACCAGAAAATGTCTTTTCTGGTGTCCTATACTATGGACTATCACTATTTCTTCAGGTAACATTAATTTATCTAAAACTACTTGAATGATTATCTCCATAGGTATCAAGTCCTGGCCTTTGATATGATGAGACTCAGTTTTGACATGATTTTTAATACTCTAAAGATGAAGTTGAAGCAAATATAGACAGTTGTTTCCTTTCCTTTCAGTTATTTTAAAGCTTGTTTAAAAGTGAATAATTCGCAGATTTATCCTGACCCATTATTAGATACCCTGCCCAATTCCAGGATGAGTAGAGTTTCTCCTTGGGGAAAAGGCAGAGAGAGAAGAGGAGATTTTGTAGGTGTCTTGCTCTCTATTCAATTTCTCTTGGTCAGGGCACAAAAAAAGGACAAAATGTTTTAATGTGTTCCTAGGGAGGTCACTGGGGAGATTTCAATAATTCTGTTTGCCAAAAACTTTCATAAGAGACTAATAAAAGAGTATCCCCAGGACAGTAGGAATAAAGGAGGCAGCAAAAGCAACCAAGAGATCAAAGTGGTTAAGTCTGAGCTGGAGGCTTACTGAAGGGCAGTATCTCTATCTTTTAGCTCCTGTGTCCCATATCTTGCCAGAGTTGACTTATTGGTAAAGAAGCAGCAATGTTCAATTAGAAACGCACAGATAATATAACTATTGGCAGTCACCAGGAGGTGGATCAACAATGGTTCTGAAGAACAATAGCAGCTAGTGAGTCTTTCTAGTCTTTCTAGTCTTGGATTGCTAAGAACAAAGTGGTGACATATTTGAGGCCATCTGGTAACTATTTAGAAAGTAAGATTGACTGGTGAAAGTTATTCCTGAGCTGGAGACTCTCATATTTATCCTGTCAGGACCATTAGGATTGCGATGAAGAGTCAGATATGTCTTGATGGAGGTCAGGCATATTGTGATGGAGGTCAGGTTTCTCCTGATGATTAAGACCCGGATGAGTATATTAGGAGTAGCATGAGATCGTGACAACAGAAATGACAAGCTAGACTGCAACAGGATACAAAGGGGTGGCCTGCCTCTGAAGGTGGAACGGTAATTCCAGGGCTCAGCATTGATGTTTAGGAAGAGGCATTTGGAGGAGTAATGAGTGTGAATTTGACAGCAGGTGGAGGTGGGAGTCAGGGAAATAGAGTAATATTTTGAATGGCAAAGGAAGGGCCCAAGGCAGGGAAATAAAAATAGACCCTCTTCCTGGAAGCAGATGGATCTTGTTTGGTTTTCTGATTTGTGATAAGTGGGCAATCTAGTTAGCTGGAGGAGTTTGTCAGATGGAGGAGCAAGGAGAATAATGAGATAATGAATGCAAGGCTGCAGAAGTAGGGTAGAGACTGCCCACAGGAGAGGAGAAAAAGACAGAATGAACTAGGAGTTTTATCTGCATGGGGCAGAGGTGTAGTAATAGGAGCAGCGGGGCTGCGTTCCCAGCACCCCAGCCGCCTGGCTAGCTTATGCCCCGAAATAACAACACACAAATTGTATTCATTTAAACACTGCTTGGCCCTTTAGCTCTAGCCCTTACTGGCTGATTCTGATATCCTGATCAACCCATCTCTAATAATCTGTGAGCACCAGTCTTACCGAGAAGATTCTAGCCTACGTCCATCCTGGGTCCATCCTTCATCGCGTGTGTCTGCCCGGGAGCGGGGCATGGCGCCTCTCTGTGGCGTCTGCCCCCGAGAGGCGAGCTGTCGAGTCTCTGAGCTCACTTCCCCTTCTTTCCAGCATTCTATTCTGTTTACTCCTCCCACCTATGTTTTAAGCTATGAGGCCAAGCAGTTTCTTTTTATTGCTTAACCAATGAAATCAACAGATTGATATATGACACTCCCACATCACAGAGGGATTAGCTATAGGGGCTGAGGCCTATTTCAGGCAGATGATGGTAATGGCTAAACTAAAACCTTTAGTGATGGTATCAGTAATGTTGTCCTCAGGAACCTGGCTGGGGATGTTGAAATAGCCAAAGGAGTGGCTGAGGTTCAGGCTGGAATGTGTAATGGGGGAGGCTATTCAGCTTGGAAAGAGGTTGCCTGCGAGCTGTGCTTTTCTCTCAGTCACACTGGATAAGTAACATTTTTCTTCTTTTGTTATTAATTTGACTCCTTCAATTGGCTTCTCAAGGATGAACGACTGAACCTGAACTCTTGGGGTAAAGACGGTGACCCTAAGTTGGGTAACACAGGTTTGAAGTGGTCATTAGAGATTCTAGAGTATGTAGGAAATATGAGGTTAGTTGAAAGTGGATCTCTTTGATGCACCTTCCATGAGATTTTTTTTCCTTTTTTTTTCTTTTTATCCACGATGAGGGTAACCTCACTTCTTTATCCTGTAAGAAAGCTGAAAAAACTCAGTGGTCTTACTGAGTTGGACGTCAGTGAAATCACACTTTGTTCTGTCTTCAGTGCTTCTTTAGAGTGAATGGAAAAGTTAAAACAACCAGCGTAAGCCTGTATTAATATGTAGCAAGTGTTAATGAAACAGGGCAGGCAGGCTTTGGCCCTTAAGGAAAGAACAGCAGGATGTTGTTTAGGTTTCCTTAGATTCATTTAACATTTCCAGACCCATCCTTCTCTTACCGTGGAGTTCTTTTCTTTCTGATATCTAATATTCTGCAGCAAAAGCCAGCTCAGGTTGTGGGAACCTGCTGGCTCGGCATTCACATTCCCTAGGAGACGCATTTTAGCCAGTGTTGAAAGGGATGGTAGAGTTCCTTGGTATCCTGTCCTAGGTATCCAGGCCAGAGGTCACTCAAATGTAGCTTTTCAAGGCTCAGGACAGCAGCACTCTGCAATACTCTGAGGCATTGCCCTTGAATGATTCTGTCCCCACTCTCCTGCTTCCTTCCGTCATTACTAGGTATTTCAGAGTGATTCATACAAAAAAATACAAATCCATCTACACGTTTTCTAATGTATGTTAATAACATACAACAATGAAAACAAGTTTTGCTTATTTTCAAAAATCAAATCTCAAAATACTAGTTCCCTGGTATTCTAAGCAGGTTCTAATATGGTTGCTTTGGGTGTCCTCCCACTGATATTTGAAAGGGTCTGTTGAGGGTGACAGGGTACAATTTATGCTGTATGCCTATGAGTGTTGCGAGCAGACACACTTTCCCATGTGAATGCCCTGCTAAATGACCCTGGCAGCATTGGCTAGAATTAGCCCAGCTGGGAGAGTTTGAATTCCCTCAGGCTATTACAGTCTGGCACTTGATTGGTGTTGGCTGCAGTTTCGTCTTTTACCAGCTATTTCTGCAGCACATCAATTCTGTGCCATTCAGCAGTGTCTGCGCTGCGACATTACCATGGCGATCTGTTCCATTTTGAACTTATCAAATAATTGTATGCAGCGTGTCCTTGGTGACTCTGCATCTGAGATGTTCCATATTTTCTCCTTGCCAAATTTCACATCAAACTGCTTAAGTTGTGATAAACAGCCAAGGTCTGTCTAAGGGTTGTATTTTCAGGTTTGAGTAGTCAATCAAAATACCCATAATAAAGAATGAAGTTTGTGGGGAACATTTAAAGTCTGTTGTTCTCAGAGATTTTGTGGATATTTGTGCTAAGTCAGCCTCTATCACTTTTATGGCATTGTTTCTTGAATTTAAGCATCTCTGCTATATTTCTCTTTACAGGTCTTCAGGTCTTATTTGTTCTCTAAAACAGCTGACTATATGGCATTTATGTAGCATTTGAGAGCCATAATTCTAGGCATATCACTTTATC
This sequence comes from Microtus ochrogaster, assembly GCF_000317375.1. Lineage (NCBI taxonomy): Eukaryota > Metazoa > Chordata > Mammalia > Rodentia > Cricetidae > Microtus > Microtus ochrogaster. The sequence continues at coordinate 3,261,204 of NW_004949110.1, forward strand.
AGGTCCCTGCATTTATACTTTATACAGTCACTGCATTGTTTGAATACAATTGATAGTTTATAGTACCCTCTACAGAAAGATGATTACAAAGACACTTTTGCATGTTTTTATTGTTTTTTTTATCCCCAAATGGACTGGAATATTTTACATTGTTGAAATTTATCTTACATACAGTTGGGATTCTACTCATGTGTAGAAGCTGTCATTGTCACCTAGACGTCAGTAGACCAAAAGAGAACACAATTTTAATAAATAATTTGTCTCAAACATAAACTGCTCAGCAGTCAGATACAGTTGATATTTTTGACTATTTTACTATTTATTAATAACAATTTTTAGTCTTTAATAAAATACAATTAAACACATATTGTGTAAATATAATAAATAACTAAAAACATAAGTATATTATCATTACTGCTTTCAAAAGATATTAAAAAAGAAATAAGCTTGCAAAATAATGGTCTTGGAAAGATAAATGAAAGTGAAAATTGGATATCTTATTTTGACTGGGCTTATATAAAAAGGTGACAATTTTTTGTGATACGAAAGTATTATAATGCTGTAAGCAGGACAAGTGGCTGATTTGAATCAGAATTTGGAATATTAGAATGTTAGATAAGTGGAGCAAGTTGAAGTCCAGCTTAGGAGATTTCAGAAGGGAACAAGAATATAATGGAATCTCAGATAGAGACCTTTCTATCATAGTCTTGCAAAGAATCTAGCTACACTCTACCTGTGTCCTGAGAAATTATAGCTATTTAGAAATTAGAAACTACGTCTGTTCAGACAGATTAAGATCAGGGCTATGTCATGTCACCACTCTTATACAAGTGTACAGCAGAAGAAAGAGAAAGGTATAAAGTGAAGGAGAGAGAGAGAGAGAGAGAGAGAGAGAGAGAGAGAGAGAGAGAGAAGGAAGAGAGAGAGAACGCTAGTGCAAATGAATAGTAAAAATGTGCTCTTTTGTAAGGAATGAGGTGTTTTAAAGTTGCAGACACAGCAAGTGCTAAGAATTCAGCGTTAATTGTCTAAGGTACGAGCATCATTAAGAGAAACCTCTAGTTCTGCCCTGGACCAATAGAAAAGGTGTTCTGAGGGAAAGACTCATACTCATCAAAGGTTCCATTGCTTGAAAAAGTGAAAATTAAAAGTCCTTTGAAAGTTACCAAAATGATTTTCTTCTATAAAACAACTGCCTAGGGAAGAGTTTCCCCACTGCTTTTGGAGACTTCCCCACATGAAGTCTCGCTTCATGAAGTCTCACAGTGCTATTTCAGGGAATCACTGTGGTAAGGAATTGTGTAATCGAGTTAGAGTCTGTACAAGGAGGTCCCAAGAGGTCAAGTATGCAAAGCTATAAAACTGAAACATAACTTGCAATGGAGACCTCGGGATATTTGAGATTCCAGGATTGTGAGACATTGACCAAGAAAGGATGCTGCCATGGAGACGAGGTAGCCTAAGACAGATCCCATGTGCTGCAGGAGCAGAACTGGAAGGACTGGAAGGATTCAAGCATTTTGGAGTCCAGCTGATTTCATCAGAAATTCCAGATGATCATCGTGACACTATAGGCTTTTGTTGGTCTTGGTGAGTTTCTCCCTTGCCTTTTTTTTTGTTTGTTTTGTTTTAGTTTTTGTTTTTTCGAGATAGGGTTTCTCTGTAGCTTTGGAGCCTGTCCTGGCACTAGCTCTTGTAGACCAGGCTGGCCTCGAACTCACAGAGATCCACCTGCCTCTGCCTCCCGAGTGCTGGGATTAAAGGCGTGCAACACCCCGGCCTCCCCTTGCTTTAACTCAATTATACCTTACCCTTTAGAATGACTTTTGTTTTGTTTTGTTTTTGCCCTGTAACATTGTATGTTTTAAGCATGGGATTTGCTTTTTGGTAACACAAGCGTTAATTGTTAAAAGACTGTGAATCAGAAGCAACTGTGCACTTTTGAATTATGGGGACTTTTGAAGTTGGGTATGTGTTTTGTATTATGAAGTATCTATAAGCCTGTGGAGACAAAGTGTGGAAATCTATGATTTAAGAGATTTTGTGTGATAAGTCAGCAAGAGGTAGACTTGTGATGGTTAAAATTTGATGTCATCTTAGCAGAACCTAGACTATTCTAGTAGGAAAACTTCTGGGTATGCCTATGAGGAAACTGTCAGATTAGGTTATTGGAGTGTGAAGAACCACCCTAACTATAGTTGGAACTGTTCAATGAGCTGGAGGTCTGGACTGAATGAAAAGATAAAAGAAAAACAGTGAGATATATCAACTGGTCAAGGAACTTTCTGTCAAGCCTGATGATCTGAAATTGTTTCTCAGGATACACATGGTGGAAAGAGAGAGTCCCTACATTGTATCGGTGTGAATAAATGCAGGCAAATATTAAAGAATATATACAATTTTAATGATTAAATAAAACTTACAGAACCGAAGTTCCCGCGCAGCACAGGAGGTAGGAAAGAAAGAGGAGCGTGCAGCCTCTGCACGCTCAATTTATCAGTCAACAACCGCCCCAGTCAAACCCGCCCTAAAGGGGCTGGCTTAACCCTACACTACATGCTTTTCTTTGATCAATACCCATTCACTCTGGTATACATCCACTCCTCCATAAATAAATAAGCAAATAAGTAAAATAAGTAAGTAAATAAATAAATAAATAAAGATTTTTTAAGAATATGAGTTATTAACCTGCATTCATTTTTCTCTGTGTTTCAACCATGGATGTTTACTAAAACTTTTGCTTCTATGACTTGTCTGCTATGGTGGATTATAGTATCACACTGTGATCCAAAATAATACCTTCCTTCCTAAAGGTTTTTTTTTTGCCACAATAATACAAAAAGCAATACCACTTCTTAATTTGCAAAGTACCCAGATTTATGCATTTGATTATGGAAAAGCAAAATGAAATTAAACTGGTGAATATTGCTGTGAAGAGACACCATGACCACAGTAACTCTTTTTAAAAAAGACATTTAACTGGGTAACTTACAGTTTCAGAGATGTAGCACATTATTATTATTGTGGAACATGGTGGTCTACAGGCAAACTTGGTGCTGGAGAGGTAGCTGAGATTTCTACATCTTGTGCAGGCATTATGAATTGAGCTAAGACATTGGGTGGTATCTTGAGCACAGAGGATGTCAAACACTACCCCCATAGTGACACACTTCCTCCCAAAAGGGCACATCTATTTCAATGAGGCCATACCTCCTAATATGACAGTCCCTATGAGCTTATGGGGGTCAATTACATTCAAGCTATCACAGCTGATAAGATAGCATGTCATTTGCAATTGTATGAGGGTATTCTTGGTAGTCAATGGTATGAGATAGATGCATTCTTCTGAGATGTGTAGAGATGAGTAGACTTTCATAAGTGACTCGTTTTTAAGTGGTCCCAAAATAATAGGGATTTGCAAGTATATGGAATGTGAAAGTAAGTTATGTAATTGGAAGAACTGAGAAGCTGAATGCCTTGAAAAACAAGACAGAGAGATCAGCTGCAGGAGATTTATAGAAAAGAACTCCCTGGAGTAGGATATGTGCCTTGACACCTGAGTACAATCAGTTCTGAATTTATTTCCAGAATCTATTCCTTTGTTTTATTTTCCATTATTTTACTGACTAAGAATTCTAATACAGTGTTATTTGAAGGGGAAATAATAACTATCCTTTTTTGGTTGTCATCTTGAGTAATCTTAGACATGTTAAAAATGATTTTTGATGTAGGTTTTCCTTAGGTGCCCTTATCTGAAGTGTCAAACTCCCATTCCATTTTTAGCTGAGAGATTTATCCGATGAGTTGACTTTTCCAGACATTTACCTTATCTATTTAGTTGGGTGATCACATGATATGCATCTTTGACCATTTGCTAACTTAATTGATGCAAATATTTACAGTACAGATTTTATTGAAGAATGTACTTTTCCATTCTAGGTCAACTATTTAACTGCCTGCTTACTTTTCCTAGCTCCTAAAACATAGTTTAAAAATGTTTAACATTCTGGTTTCTGTCTTCAGAATTAAAGGCTATGTATGTAATACTTCATGTGGCAAAAAATGAGAAGACTTTGTTCATAGATATAGCTTTGTACTTTATTCTCAGCCAAGCTTTGATAAATTTAATTGCAGCAATCACTACAGCATAAAATCTATAATATATTATAAATCAATCTGCTGCTTAGTAATGTCAAAATTTACTGCTAACACATGACATTTAGAAATACCATCCTTTGATACTGTTGCATTATTAGTAAATCTATTATAGGAATATCTAATTTTATATCTCTGACCTCATGATATTAAATATAATAGGTAGAAGAAGTCATACTTATCACTTGATACTTCTCAGAAGTACTGATTCATTTATAATAAGATTTAGCAATATGCTGTATTTCTTCCAAAATAAGTCATCTAGACTATTTTTCTGTTCCTGGATTATTAAACTCAAATCTGTTTAATTAGAGAGTTGGAAATTGAATAGTCAAGTTCTGCAAACTCAAAAATCTTAGTGTAGTGTCTTTTAAAAGTACTTTTTATGGCCGGGCGATGGTGGCGCACGCCTTTAATCCCAGCACTCGGGAGGCAGAGGCAGGCGGATCTCTGTGAGTTCGAGACCAGCCTGGTCTACAGAACTAGTTCTAGGACAGGCTCCAAGCCACAGAGAAACCCTGTCTCGAAAAACCAAAAAAAAAGTACTTTTTATATTTCAAAAGAATGTTGAACCTTTATATATAGATATATCTCATCTATCTATCATCTATCTATCTATCATCTATCTATCTATCATCTATCTATCTATCTATCTATCTATCTATCTATCTATCTATCTATCTATCTATCTATCTAATCTGTCCTAAATAGGTGTGGACAAGTATGTCCCCATGTAGAGCATGAAAGAACTTATTGCACTAAAGTCCAGATTTGGGTATTACAAGTGTTGCATTTAGGAGCATAGATGAGTGGTATTTTCAGAATCATGGATAATTTAAAGCTGCATCAGAAAATGTCTAAGCATGCATTGTTACTCACAAATGTTGCATCCCCAGTTTCCTGAACAGCACACTGGCAACTTAACTGACGGGAGCTCTTCTCCTCAGCAAGTATTGCTGGTTAAACCTAAGCAGAAGCCTTGTGGCTCATGAAAGTTACAGAAGCTTCTTGAATCTTGGAAAGTTTTGTTTTTTTCTCTGAGTCTTGTAAATTACATTTACTTGCTGAATTTCTTTCCTCCCTACAAGAGGAATTTCCAATTTAGAGCAAATAGTTATAATACAACTGGCATATAGTTCAAGAAAGTTAACATAACTTCTTTTGAAATGATTAGTTTTTTCTACAGTTTAATAAAACTGTCCAGTTCTATTAATGTATGTAGTCCATGTGTGCAATATTGCTTTCTCTAGTTGCAGTAAAAAGAGAAGTTAAAGTACACTATCAATGTGATTAACTAAAGAGCATCAGATTCTACCTGAGTGTGGGATTTACTATGAGTTATTGCCCACATGTCACTTGAGAGTCTAGAACTTATTGGATGACAGTTACAAAAGAGCTTATGTATTAAACTAGCACCTAATGACTTGTCATTATCCTCACAGATTAGTGTATAAGGTAATTTGAATGTAATTGACCCCCATAGTCTCAAAGGGAGTGGTACTATTAGAATATATGAACTTCTTAGAGTAGGTCTGGTGTTCTTGGAGGAAGTATGTTATTGTGGAGGCAGATTTTGAGGTCTCATATATGTTCAAGATACTGACCAGTGTCTCAAAACACTTCCTGTTGCCTTCAGATCAAGATGTAACCACCACCATGTCTGCCTGACTGCTGCCATGCTCCCCACCATGATGCCAATAGACTGAGCCTCTGAATTGTTAGCCACCACCTGAATTAAATGCCTTCTTTTATAAGAGTTGCTGTGCTCATGATGTTTTTTTCAAAGCAATAGAAACTCTAAATAAGATAGTCAATCTCTCAAGTACTTTCAGAGAAACTTTTATTGAAGTTGAAGGTGATGAAACACAGTGATCCACAACTGGTCAATGTGTGGAGAATAAGAGACTATGGATTTCTCAACCCTAAATAGGACCTCAATATCACACCCTCTTCTCCAAGGGGATAGGGATCATTGCAAAAGAGGGGTCAGAAGTTTTAGGTCATTACAAGGAAACAGTGTGTCCAGACACAAGAGTACAGTGTCACATATGAACTCAAAGTGGCTGTGAAAGCATGCAGAATCCTTTGCAAATTTTAAATAGGCAACATCCCATTGTATATGGGGAACACAGGCACAAAATACCACCCCCTTTTTAAAAAAAAACTTTTTATTGATTCTGTGTGGATTTCACATCTGGATCCCACTCGTGTCCCCATCCTGTCACATCCACCCGCTGAGGAGAGACTAGTAGAATTCATGTAACCTAAACGAAAAGCACAGCACACTAAGAAAATGAGCAGGACATCAAGGTTTTGTACTATAGCAGATTTAGCATTCAGATGATTATACCTGAGGAGAAGAGGAGAAAGTGTGCTGAGGACAATGTTCAAAGAAGCAGTCATTGAGTTTCCCAAATTTGGTGAAAGCTTTTATTGAACAACAGATCCAAGAGATTCAGTGCACATGAAAGACCAAACATAAATCCAACCCTCAAACACATGCACCTATATTTTGGAAATTGATTTGAAAGCTTCCAGAAAGAAAACAGTGTTGAACTTGAGTATGAATTATAAATTTCCATCAGATCCCAACGAACTATGAACAGAATTACATGGCTGATTCTCCAAATATCACAGGAAAATAGTCTGTGCATTCTGAACCCAGTTCTTTTTCCAATAAAGGAGAGTGTGATGCAAGGAAATATTCAAGAGAAAAGAAATGATAAAATTTACAGTAGAAATCTGAGTACATACAATAGAATAAATTATTCCACATAAATTTTAGATTGATAGTTAAACAAAATTACAACCTGGTCTGACAGTAGTTGTTCAATGAATGAAATCAAAACACACTAATAGAAAGACAAAAAGAATGTCTAACCACATGTAGCATGACAGAGAGTTTTCAGTTCAAAGAGAATACACCCAAGCACCTCAAAATGGCAGGCCCACTTCCTTGGACCAAGATGGCAGTTTTGATTCAGCTCAAACTGGACTATAGAAGGACTTCTTGTAAAGAAATTAAAAACTCATAGGCTGTGGTGGCATATGCAGGTAGGATTTTCTGAAAGATGCAGAGGCAGGAGGATCACCAGTTCAAGACCAGTCTTAATCAAAGCTTACGGGAAGGATTCCTCTAAATTCTGTGAAATGGGTTTCTGTCAGCTAAAAGGTGGCACTTCCATTATCTTCCCTTGCTTCTTGTAAAAGACAAACAAACATATGGCTCTTTATTGACATATACCTGAGAACATATATTAAAGTTTAAAACTAACCTCTGGTCTCCTCTGGTCCCTAGTAACATGAACCTGTTAGGAATATCAAACCCCTATGCTAGCCTTGGCATCCTGGTCCTTCTTTCTTGCTCTCCTCCTCTACTATGCTAGCTCCCAGGCTCTCCTGGATTATAGTTTACTCCCCTTTTCACAGCTTTTCCACTCTCTTACAACAGCAAATTGTCTTTCACGCCCACCTACTATTTTCTGGCTTCTAGATATACCCCCTCCTCAGCACTATAACTCTGACCATGGCTAGTTTGTTTTTCTCTTTGCTCGAGCCATATACAGATGCCTCTGTTTTGTTTTGTTTTCTTCATCATATTTACAATAAAAGACCTTCCTGCTAACCATGAGGTCATCAGTTCTGGGTTTATTTACCATGTGATCACTTACAGAGAGTAACTTCTAGGCAGGCTGTGGTATTTGGGGCACCTAGGGTTTCAGACATGATACATTTTCCCCCAAAAAGTACATGAATTTTAAAAACTATACTTGTGAGCTATGGACCCCTTTTGACTTAATTAATTTATTTGGTAGGTACTGGATCTCCTCACAATACAAACTGTGCCTGGATACAGCTAGGGACAGGTGAGCAATTGTGTGTCAAATCCTACCCAGGACTCATCGGCTCTCCTTTATTCTGTGAGGTATGTTGGTCTTCTTAAGTAACATAAATGAGTTGTAATATTTTAATCATTCTGTTTAATTTATTTATAGGTTTATTTATTTATTTATAGGTATAAGATAACTCTTTATATGTGTAATATTTCTTTTAATAAAAATATATAATAATTTTAGGAAGCTTATTTTTTTAAATTTTAACAAGATGTTCTTCATCATTTAAGTATTCTACTATGATAATTTTGTAAATCATTTCACAGAATTACTTAATCCATCTGTCATTTTATTGAACAGTGGAATTAATCAAGAGCAGCAAGACTTCTGTATTAATAACTGAGAAAAAACTATGAGATACTAATTGTCTGTGGACTGAAAGCAAGAAGATGTGTAGGAATATGACATTTTCCACTACTTCACTGTAAAGTCAATGTTGCTTTGATTAGATTCCTTTCTACTTGGTCAGTTCTAGCCAGCTGTTTTGCCCTTTTCTCCCCCAAGTCCTATGTTTCAATGCACACAGAAAGACATACATGCACGTGCACATGTATGCACACACATGCTCATATACACACATATCGGATATATCACTGATACTCACAAGAGAAATGTGTTTATAATTATTACCTTAAATGTAGTTAGATAGGCCTTAGGAAAACATAGACTTTCTCTGCAGAATCTTTATTATCATATAACATGTATGGAGACACGATACACATTCCTTTTGTAAATGACCAGAGCTTTGTTCAACAAGGTTTATCTAAAACTCTAGAAAAATACTGCCTCTCTGAACATGTAGAATACAGAGGGATGTACCTCAAAATATTTTTGACAGCAATGGAAGAAAATAGTAACCTAAATGCACAGTGGATTAACTCTATAAGCCTTAACTGATGGCTCACCAAATGGGGCATGTGGTCTCTGACTCAGGCTATGCTACAGTTCCCACAGCAAGATTCTTCTTCATTTTTTTAATCTTGTAGGTTTTTTTTGGGGGGGGGGATTGTGGATGAAGGTTGCAAGGGCAGAGATGCAAGGGAACAGGGAGAATAATGGAATCAGAATGTATGATGTGAAATCCAAAAAGAATAATAAAGCTTGTAAGAAAACAAAAGAAAATAATGACTGTTGACAGAGGTTTCTGTCCCTTCTGGTTTCACAGCTGTTCAGCCCCAAAGAAACATACAGAGGTCTACATTAATCATAAACTGGTTGGCCTAGTAGCTCAGGCTTATTAATTAATTCTTACATCTTACATTAACCTGTTATTCTTGTCTGCATTAGCCACGTGGCTTGGTACCTTTTTCAGCAAGGTAGCCACATCTTGCTTGCTCTGTGTCTGGCTTTCTCTGTGTCTGTGTGATGACTGCAGACTGAAACTTCCCTCTCCCCAGAATTCTTGTTGCCCTACCTCTACTTCCTGACTGGTCACCCCATCTATATTTATTGCCTGGCTACTGGCCAATCAGTGTTTATTTAAAATACAAGTGACAGGATACAGACTATTGTCCTACAGCAAATGACCATAGAGTTTGTTAAATCTCACATAGTCATTCTATAGCTACACACTTCCATTATTTGCTTCATAATTGATTACTATGATAACAAATATTCTATGTTTTTTCTTTTTCTATTGTCAAATTTTTGGGAAGAATGTTAATCCCATCTTTATTAATCAGACTTTTTGTCATCTCAATGAATGCTTGATAAAACATGTTAAGAAAGAAAAGATGAATTTTACCTCAGATTTTCAAAGGGTTCAGTCACTATGGAAGGAAGGGCATGTTTACATTACATCACCCAAGAAATAAAGGGAGAAAGAGGGGACTAGGGCAACATATACCTCATAAAGAATGTCTTTAGTGACTTACATTGTCCAGCAAGGACCTACCATCTAAGTGCCCATGACATAAAAATTAACACCACCACTAGGTGGAGACCAAGCCTTCAGTATATGAACATTGGAGATAACTTCATATCCAAACCACAGCATTTCATCCCTAACCCCTAAAACACTCCTGCACATCTCCAACTGAAAAAAAAATACCCACTTAGTCCGTCTTCAAGAGTTTTCATAATTTTATCAATTTCAACTTTATTAAGAAGTATAAATTCATTATGTCCTATGAAACTTTGGGAAAACTGTTACCTATGAAGGTCTATGTATTTTTAAAGCTACGTACTCTCTAAATACAATGGCATGTGTAAAATATTGCTGCTGTGAAGGGGATGAATGTTGCACACATATTCAACAAGGAGCAAGATCAAGATCCACAAGGGTGAAATGGCCACCTTCTGGGTCTGGCTATGCTCTTGTTGCAGTTTTCCTTGGCTGACGTTCTTGATATCTTTGTTTTTTGTGTCACTAGCATCACCCTCGCATCTTCAGTCACTACTCTGAAATGGGCTGGATGAATGGATCCTTCCAATGGGTCTTAGTTTGCTTCTGTCTCTTGTTGTGATAAACACTATGACCACAAGAAAACTGAAGAGTAAGGGGTGCATTTCATCTGATACTTCAAGGTCATAGTTCATTTTCAAAGGATATCAGGTAGGAATTCGAGGTGAAAACCAAAGGAGAAACTGTAAAGGAGCACTGATTACTGAACTGCTCTCCCTGGTCTTTGTTCAGCTATCTTTCTTGTATAATTTGACTATGACAATGCCACCCACACTGGGTTGGGCACATACATTGACAATAAATCAAAACAATGTCCCACAGACACATCAACAAAACAGTTGAGGGGGTATAATCCTTCAATTGATGGTTCTTACAACTGTGTCAACTAGACAGCTGAAGCTAACTGAGGGGTTATGTTGTAAATTAGATAGATTCTTAATCCATATTTAAATATCTGCGCATAGGCATCCATGTTTCCATAATTCTTGCTTTCTATGTTCTTAAAGAACTGTAATAATTTATGTGACACCAATGTCATCTACTAGTTCAAGGGAGATCTGAGTCACTAGATTAGGACTCCATAGCCCTTTGGGATTGCTTTGGTGGTTATACTTAGGAAAGTACTTTTATGTGTGGTTTTCTGCGAACAGAGAATCATGAACCTATTTTCTCAAATTAAAGTCTTTTGAATAAGTTAAAAAATTCATATCCTTGAACCTTTGATATGGGATGTTGAGTTCCTGGGCCTTAGACCATCTGTACACTCCACAATACTCAGACCTAGTCAGGGTCCCACATCCTGTAAACTGCCAAGGAGATACAACCCTGGCTGTGCCATTACAAACCTAAAGACTTGCCCTTGTTTGCCAGGTCAGTGTAGTGAGTCTTCCAGAACATAACCCACCTGTGCCATACCCAATCTTCAGACCCTGCTCAGGTCATAGGTACTCTGGCCTCTGCTAGTGAGTCCAGAAACTTCATCTACCTGCAAAATCTCAAACTTGTAGACCAAGTTGCAGTTACCCAGGCTAGAAGCCCATGTAGTATCCTAACCAGTCAAGTGCCTGAGAGCTCATTTCACCTCTGACATCCTCATACTCTAAGGTACAGTTCAGGTAACACAGCTTGAACTCCAGTCCAAGTACATCCAGTCATTGGTTCCATGCTCATTTTTTTTTGCTTACTACAGAATTGGAATACTTTATTCCTGCATTCCAAAATCAATGCAGTATTTAAAAAATTAATCTACCGGTTCTTCATATGTATTCGCAAACCAAATCAACTAAGGGTGATAAACAAAATCAAACTAGCACTAAATGGAGTCAATGTAACATGTCAGGTCATACATATAACCAAAGAAAGAAGTCCACTGTTGTGGAATATTAATTTAAGATATGTTACATTTGTTTATGCTGTGGAACATTTGTTTAATGATGCAAAGATGTGTTGCATTTTTTTATGTTACATTTGTTTAACTCTGTGAAGCTGTGTTACTCTGCCTGTCTAAAACACCTGAATGATCTAATAAAGAGCTAAATGCCTAATAGCAAGGCAGGAAAAAGAATAGGCAGGGCTGGCAGGTAAAGACAATAAATATAGGAGAAATCTGGGAAGAATGAAGGAGGAGCAAGAACAAGGAGAGGAGAATGCCAAGGGCCAGTCACCTAGCCACACAATCAGAAATGGAATAAGGAAAGAAACAGAGAAATAGAAAAAGATGAAAGCCCAGAGGCAAAAGGTAGACTGGATAATTTAAGTTAAGAAAAGCACGCTTTTAATCCCAGCACTCGGGAGGCAGAGGCAGGTGGATCTCTGTGAGTTCGAGACCAGCCTGGTCTACAAGAGCTAGTTCCAGGACAGG
>NW_004949110.1:3273616-3277429 GCF_000317375.1 Microtus ochrogaster
AAACAAGCCAAGCTAAGGCCAGGCATTTATAAACAAGAATAAGCATCTCCACTTAAACCAATTCCAAATGCTTCTTCTCAGTCACACCATCAGGAAAAGTCAAAGCAGAAACCCCAATTCTAGGGGTACATTTTATTATTGGTCATGTATTTTGGCACTATGATAAAGTGCCTAATGAAACAAGTTCCATAAAGGACTCACCCACACCTTCAGAGATTTTAGTAGGCTTTTAAAAGAGAACATGGAAGAGTTTTTGGGAACAAGGGAGAGAAAGAAAGACACCCAAGATGTAGAAAATCTGGAAGAACCTGGTCCCAATGTTATTTTTCCTCCCGAAGTTTTCAGTCTGCCAACATTACACAGCTAGCAGCAATAGACGGTTTCAGCATACCAGACTTATATATAGACAAGAAACAACACCAATTCAATTTAAAGCAACTTTGTGAAAAAAAAAAACAACAACACATTTTATAACATCTAGAGTCTTAATTTCTGAGTTGTCTGGCAACAAGTGCAAGTCGTTTGGGTGATGTCCATTCATGTATCACCTATTTAACAACTATCCTGCACTCTATAAACAATGATAAATTGAATAGTATATTTTCGGAAACCATTGTATATGAAATTGTTCAAAAATGGGAAAAAGAAAAAACAGTTAAAATGTAAAATACAGGGAATGATGAGCATGTTTCAGTATAGTCCTCATTTTGGTAAATGATCCAAAGGTTAGACTCTCTGTTTTGCTTTCTATTTTCATTCATCCTTTACCTTAGTTTGCTTTCTATGGCTGTGATCAAACACTGACCAAAAACTAGTTGAGGAGGAAAAAGTTCAATCACTGAGGGAAGTCAAGGCAGGAAATCAAGCAGCTTGACAATTCTGGAAGCAGAAAAGTGAAATAGAGACTAAATATTTTTACCTACTGACTTGCTCTCTATTTCTCACTCAGCTTGCTATCTTACATAACCCCAAACTAGTGTGCAGGGTTAGCTCTGCCCATGTGGGCTGGGCTTTTCCACATTAATACTCTTTCAAAATGATTTAACACAGACTGGATCCCAGGCCAATCTTAGGAAGCAATTTTCTTAGTTGAAGTTACTGATTTCTAAATAACTCCATCTTGTGCCAAACTGACACAAACAAAACACAAGCAAAGAGCAATAACAAAACCATACAACTATCAAGCACACAATTTTAAATCCTTTTTTAAAAAACTTATTGATTGATTGATTGGCTGTATGTGTGCGTATGTGTTGTCCCATGTTTGTCTTGGGGCCTATATGAATGTTCGAGGATAAGTTTTTGGAATTGGTTGTATTCTTCTAATATGTGTTCCAGTGGATCCAGCTTAGTTAGGTTTAATTGATCCTTGGCTATCAAAATTGGATACAGGCACTTCTTAATATTTACATATAATAACTTACAAATATTAAAATATATACTCTATTTAATATTTTAATAGTGTATTTAAGGTTTTGAGCATTTAGTATTTGCTGGGTGGTAATCTTATTTAAAGAATAAATATGAATAAAAATCAACAAGTAATATCATCATTCATTTTACATGATGTATTTATGCTAATATTATATTCTGTGATGGTAAGGAAGGTATTAATAGTTTTATGATGATCTAGGAGAAAGGGAAAGAATCATAAAGTATAAATTGAAATCTAGGTGAATCACAAGTGCACAAATACAAAACTCTAGAGGAAATCAAATTTAACTAATTATGACAGGTGACCCTGAATATTGTAGATTCTGTGTAGAAACACACCTTTGCCATTTTGCTTATGAAGCCAGACACTGCTGCTGAGCTGAGGAAGAAAATCAGCACTCCCATTGGATGGCATCTCCTATCGAATTCCTGAGGGATGCCTCTAAGTTGGGGAAAACATTGGTTTATGTGGGACAAAATGTCATCGCTTTTGGTGTAAATGAGTTTAAAGCTGCCTTTGCCACTATAACAGTCCTTTGTTATTCATCACAACAAGCATCAGGCTGTCCTTAATATTATACTATATTATTGATTTATTTTTCACTGCGATAAAGATAATGCTATCTAGGTCAATCGTTGAAAGATTAAAATATATTAAAATTAAGCATGATATTAGAACCAGAGAAAACATGACCCAAAATTCAAATATTATAAAGCAAAACTTAAAATTGTCACCTAAGAATAAAATATGTATTAGCAAAAAATGCTGGTTTGATACAGAAAGACTCAGATAAGTTAAGTTCAATCTGGCCCTGTCGAAAGCTAGCTATGTGATTAATTGCATGTGTTCTAAGTATCAAAATTCACCTACCCTATTGTGAAATTCAGATAATAAAATAAGTGACATATTCTTGATTCTTTTTTCCACTTATTTTATTTTTTAAAAAAGAAAGAAAAGTATCGTTTTTCATTTTACATACCAATCCCAGTTCCCATTCCCTCACCTCTTCCATTCTTCCATATCCTCCCCCACCCCCTATCCATTCCCCAAAGGGGGTAAGGCACATTGATTTGAGGAAGGACCAACTCTCCCTACTATATCTAGCTTGAACAAGGTATCCATCCAAAGCGAATGGGTTCTACAAAGCCAATATAAGCAGTAGGGTTAAACCCTGGTGCCACTGCCACTGGTCCCACCGTCTGCCCTAGCAATACAGCTGTCACCCACATTCAGAGGGACTAATTTGGTCTTGTGCTGTTTTCTTCCCTATCCAGCAGGAGCTGGTGAGCTCCCATTAGCTCAGGTAAGCTGTTCAGTGGGTGTCCACATCACAGTCTTGATCTCTTTGCTCATATTCTCACTCCTCCTACTCTTCAACTGGACTTTAAGAGCTCAGCCCAGTGCTCTGCTGTGGGTCTCTGACTCTGTTCCCATCAGTTGCTGGACAAAGGTTCTATGGTGACATTTAAGATACTCATCAATTTGACTACAGGACAAGACCAGTTTGGGCATGCTCTCTACTAGTGCTTAGGGTCTTAGCTAAGGTTGTATTTGTGGGTTGCTGGGAATTTCTTTAGTGCCAGGTTTCTTGCTAGCCCCATAATGGCCCACTCAATCAAAATATCTCTTTCCTTGGTCTCCATCTCTGTCCTTCTCCCACCTCAATTACCCCTTACCTTTAAGCTGTTCTCCACCCTCCCTTCTACCCTTATTGTTGGGGGCCAATTTGTAGTAGGAGGGTTTCCGTCTAGCCCAGTCCTAAAATATTCACACAGAAACCCTATTATTTGTAATACAGTTTGGCCAATAGCTTAAGCATATTTCTGGATGACTCATATTTTAATTTAACCTATTTCCATTAATCTGTGTATTGTCACGTGGCTGTGGCTTCTTGGCAAAGTTTTGGCATGACTGCCTCTGGTGGTGGTCCCATGGCTTCTCAGTCACTCCACCTTCTTTCTCCCAGCATTCAGTTTAGTTTTTCCAACCTAGCTAAATTTTGCCTTGCTATAGGCCAAAACAGTTTCTTTATTCTTTAACCAATAAAAGCAGCACATAGACAGAAGGACCTTCCACATCATACCTTCCTCCCTTTCCACCCTTGCTTTTTTCCCCCACCCCCATGTTCTCAATTTTGTCAGGAGAATTTATATATTTTTCCTTCCCAGGGGCATCTATATATGTTTCTCTTTGGGTTCACCTTGTTATTTAGTTTCTCTAGGGTCATGGACTATAGGCTCCTTATTCTTTGCTTTACAGCTAGTGTCTACTTATGAGTGAGTACATACTATGTTCATCTTTCTGGGTTTGGGTTACCTCACTCAGGACAGCTTTGTCTAGTTCCTCCATTTACATATGAATTTCAAGATATATATATA
>NW_004949110.1:3277529-3281479 GCF_000317375.1 Microtus ochrogaster
ATCCATTAGGTTCTGGCTATTACAAATAATTCTGCTATGAATATAACTGAACAAATGTTCTTGTGATATGAATGAGTACCGTCTGGGTACTTTGTGCCCAAGAGTGGTATTGCTGGATCCTGATGTAGGTTGTTTCCCAATTTTCTGGGAAACTGCCATACTGGTTTCCAGAATGGTTGTACAAGTTTATATTCCCAACAGCAATGGGGGAGTGTTGTTCCCTTTACTCCGTATCCTCTCCAATATAAGTTATCATTTGTGTTTTTGATTTTAGTCATTCTGACTGGTGTAAGACAGCATCTCAGAGTCATTTTGATTTGCAATTCCCTGATGGCTAAGGATGTCGAATATTTCCGTAAGTGTTTTTCTGCCATTTGAGAGTCTTTTGTTGAGAATTCTCTGTTTAGATCTGTACCCCATTTTTAATTGGATTATTTGTAATTTTGATGTCTAATTTCATGAGTTTTCTTAAATTTATTTGGGAGATCAGTACTCTGTTTAATTTAGAGTTAAGGAAGATATTTTCCCATTCATACACTGTCTTTTTGTCTTATTAACTGTGTCCTTTGCTCTATAGAAGCTTCTCAGTTTTAGGAGGTTCCATTTATTTCTTGATGCTCTCAGTGTCTGTGCTACTGGTGTTATATTTAGGAAGTGGTCTCCTGTGCCCATGATTGAAGGCCACATCCCACTTTCTCTTCTATTAGGTTCAGTGTGGTCAGATTTATATTGAGTTCTTTAATCCATTTTGGACTTGAGTTTTTTGCAAGAAGATAGATACAGATCTATTTTCATTCTTTTATGTGTTGGCATCTAGTTGTGCCAGCACCATTTATTGAAGATACTTTCTTTTTTCCATTGTATAATTAGCTTCTTTGTAAAAAATCAGGTGTTCCTAGGTGTGTGGATTAATATCCAGGTGATCCATTCAATTCCATTGGTCAACCTGTCTGTTTTTATATCAATATTAACCTGTTTTTGTTACTGTTGCTCTATAATAGAGTTTGATATCAGGGATGGTGATTCCTTTGGAAGTTC
The DNA here is from genome assembly GCF_000317375.1 of Microtus ochrogaster. Lineage (NCBI taxonomy): Eukaryota > Metazoa > Chordata > Mammalia > Rodentia > Cricetidae > Microtus > Microtus ochrogaster. The sequence goes on from NW_004949110.1 coordinate 3,278,568, forward strand.
CTTTATTGTACAGGATTATTTTGTTTATCCTGGTTTTATTTTTGTTTTACCATATGAAGTAGAGTATTGTTCTTTCAAGGTCTGTGAAGAATTGTGTTAGATTTTTTATGGGGATTGCATTAACTCTATAAATTGCTTTTGGTAGGATTGCCGTTTTTAATTTATTGATCCTACCTATCGAAGAGCAGGGGAGATCTTTCCATTTTCTGGTATCTTCTTCAATTTCTTTCTTCAAAGACTTAAAGTTCTCATCAAATAGGTCTTTCACTTTTATGGTTAGTATTACCCTAAGATATTTTATATTATTTGTGGCCATTGTGAAGGGTAATTTTCTCTGATTTCCTTCTCAGCTTCTTTATCATTTGTTTATAAGAGGGCTACTGATTTTTTTTTTTAGTTGATGTTGTATCCTGCCACATTACTTAAGGTGTTTATCAGCTGTAGGTGTTCCATGTTTTGGGGGTCACTTATGTATACTATCATATCATCTGCATATAGTGAAAGTTTGACTTTTTCTTTTCCAATTTGTATCCTCCGTGATCTCCTTTTGCCATATTATTGATCTAGCCAGAACTTCAAAACTATGTTGAATAGATATGGAGAGAGTGGACAGCCGTATCTTGTTCCTGATTTTAGTGAAATTGCTTTGAGTTTCTCTCCATTTAATTTGATGTTTTCTGTTGGTTTGCTGTGTATTGTTTTTATTATATTTAGATATGGACCTTGTATCCATGATTTCTCCAAGATGTTTATCATGAAGGGGTGCTAGATTATGTCAAATGCTTTTTCAGCATCTAATGAGATGAATATGTGTTTTTTTCTTTCAGTTTTTTTTATGTGGTAAATTATGTTGATAGGTTTTCATATATTGGTCCATCCCTGCGTCTCTGGGATGAAGTTGACTTGATCATGGTGGATGATTTTTCTGAAGTGTTCTTAGATTCAGTTTTCCTGTATTTTATTGAATATTTTACATCTACATTCATGAGGAAGATTGGTCTATAATAATCTTTCTTGGTTCTGTCTTTGTGTGGTTTCAGTATCATGGTAATTATGACCTCGTAAAGAGAGTTTGTCAGTGTTCCTCCTGTTTCTATTACGTAGAATGCTTTGAGGAGTATAGGTATTAGTTCTTCTTTGAAGTTCTGGTAGCATTCTGCACTAAAACCATCAGCCCTGAGCTTTTTTTTGTTTGAGAGCCTTTTGATGACAGCTTCTATTTCCTTGCAGGTTACAGGTCTATTTAAATTGGTCACCTGGTCTTGAGGTAATTTCGGTATATGCTAACTATCCAGAAAACTGTCCATTTCTTTTACATTTTCCAATTTATGGAGTACAGGTTTTTGTAGTATGATCTAATGATTCACTGGATTTCCTTGCTGTCTATTGTCATGTCCCCCTTTTCATTTTTGATGTTGTTAATTTGAATTTTCTTTCTGACTTTTGATTAGTTTGGATAAGGATTTGTCTGTTTTGTTGATTTTCTCAATGAACCAGCTCTTTGTTTCATTGATTCTTTGTATTTTTTCTATATTATTGTTTTCAGCCCCCAATTTGATTATTTCCTGTTTTCTACTTTTTGTGGGTGAGTCTATTTCTTTTTGTTCTAGAGCTCTCATGTTTGCTGTTATTTCTCTAGTATGAGATTTCTCCAATTTCTTTATGTAGACACTTAGTGTAATAAACTTTTCTCTTATCACTGTTTTCATAGTATCCAGTAGGATTGGGTATGTTTTGTCTTCATTTTCGTTGAATTCTAGGATGTCTTTAATTTATTTCTTTATTTCTTTCTTGACCCAGGGGTGGTTCAATTGAACATTGTTCAAATTCCATGAGTTGGTTGTCTTTCTGCAATTTGTGTTATTGCTAAATTCTAACTTTAAACCATGGGTGATGCGATATGATACGGGTGGGGAGGTTATTCCACTTATTTTGTATCTGTTGAGGTTTGTTTTGTTACTGAGTATGTGGTTGATTTTAGAGAAGGTTCCATGAGGTGCTGAGAAGAAGGTATATTCTTTTGTGTTTGGGTGAAATGTTCTATAGATGTCTGTTAAGCCCATTTGAGTCATGACATTAATTAGTTCTCTTATTTCTTTGTTGAATTTCTGTCTTGTTGACCTGTCCATTGGAGACAGTGGGGTGTTAGAGTCTAGTGCTATAAGTTTGTGAGGTTTGATGTGTGATTTAAGCTTTAGTAATGTTGCTTTTTCATATGGGGGTGCTCTTGTATTTAGGGCACAGATGTTCAGGATTGAGACTTCATCTTGATGTTTTGGTCTTGTGATGAGTATTTTTATATTAATATTAAGATATCTATATTCGCTTGTTTCTTAGGTCCATTTGATTGGAAAATCTTTTCCCAACCCTTTACCCTGAGGTAATGTCTGTTTGTGAGATTGAAGTGTGTTTCTAGAATACAGCAGAAGGATGGGTCCTGCTTTTGTATCCATTCTCTTAGCCTGTGTTTTTTTTTATAGGTGAATTCAATCCATTGATATTAAGAGATATTAATGAACAGTGACTGTTAATTCCTGTTATTTTTTAGTGGCAGTGTTTGTGTTTTTTTTTCTTCTTTGGGATTTGCTGGTGTGAGATTATCTGTTGCCTGTATTTTTGGGGAGGCAGTTAACTTCCTTGGGTTGGACTTTTTCATCTAGTACTTTATCTAGGGCTGGATTTGTGAAAAGGTATTGTTTAAATCTGGTTTTTGCCATGTAATATCTTGTTTTCTCTGTCAACGGTGATTGAAAGTTTTTCTGGGTATAGTAGTCTCTGTTTGCATCTGTGATCTCTTACTGTCTACAGCACGTCTGTCCAGGACTTTCTGGCTTTCATTATTTCCATCGAGAAATCAGGTATAAGTCTGATAAGTCTGCCTTTAAATGTTACTTGACCTTTTTCCTTTGCAG
>NW_004949110.1:3281618-3282200 GCF_000317375.1 Microtus ochrogaster
TCTTAATATTCTTTCTGTATTCTGTATGGTTTGTATTTTGATTATTACATGGTGCAGGAACTTTTTTCCTTTTGGTCCAATCTATTAAGTGTTCTCTAAGCTTTTTGTAACTTCATAAGGATAACTTTCCTTAGGTTGAGAAAGTTTTCTTCTGTGACTTTGTTGAATATATTTTCTGTGCCTTTGATCTGGAGTTCTTCTCTTTCTTCTAACCCTATTTTTCCTGGGTTTGGCCTTTTCATGGTCTCTCAGATTTTCTAGATATTTTGTGTTAAGAATTTGTTGAATTTAGCATTTTCTTTGACCAATGAATCTATTTCCTCTATAATATCTTCAACACCTAAGATTCTTTCTTCCATCATTTATAATCTGTTGGTTATACTTGCCTTTATAGTTCTTGTATATTTACCAAGATTTTTCATTTTCAGAATTCGTTCGGTTTGTGTTTTTTTTTTATTGCCTCTATTTCAGTCTTCACATCTTGAACTGTTTGCTTCACATGTTTGATCATTTTCCCCAAGGTATTCTTTAATAGATTTATTGATTTCTTCCAATTTGTTTGCTTGTTCTTTCCTCCATTTC
>NW_004949110.1:3282375-3294770 GCF_000317375.1 Microtus ochrogaster
TGTGAGCCACCATGTGGTTGCTGGGAATTGAACTCAGGACCTTTGGAAGAGCAGGCAATGCTCTTAACCACTGAGCCATCTCTCCAGCCCCCCTCCATTTCTTTAAGGGAATTTTTCATTTCCTCTTTAAAGGTCTCCATCATCCCCCTAAAGTTACATCTGAAATTGTTTTCTGATTTTTCTGTTTAGGATGATCAAGTCTTCTGTTTTGGTGTTCTGGTTTTACCATGTTGCTTTTAAGGTTGTTGAATGATTTCTTGATTGGTGCATGCCAACCTCTTCCTCCAATAGTGTTGACTGTGTCTTTGCCTCTTGGTTCACCTGCAGCTGTGTTCTTGGAAACTGTCTGCTCTCTACTGTAGGTGTCTGTGTTTCGGGGACCCACTAAGCTCTTTCTTGGCCCACTCTTTTAGTCTGATCTCTCTTTTGGTACTTTCTTTGTAGCTGCAGCCTGTGTTTCAGAGTTCCTCTGAGGTCACAGGAAATAGGAAGGTTTTGGGGCAGAGTGAGACTTGTAGCTTACAGGCCCCAATCGGGTGGGAGTGTTGGAGTAGCCTACCTGCAGGAGGTTTGCCTGCTGACTGGCTAGAGAAGCTGAGGCAGGTGGAGGAGGGGCCTGGGGTTTTACACCAGTAGGGAGAACCTAGAGAATAGGGTGCTCCCCTCAGTGGGTGGTCCGTCATGTCTTGGTCCTCTCTATATAGTTGCAGCCTGTGTTTTAGAGTTCCTTTGAGGTCACAGGGGACAGGAGGTTTGGGGATGTAGTGGGACTTGTAGCTTGCAGGGTCTCATTAATGGGATGGAGTGTTGGAGCAGCTGACCTGCAGGAAGCCTGCCTGATGGCTAGCTAGAGAAGCTGAGGTAGGAATGGGAGAAGCCAGGTTTTTTCCAGGTATGGAGGGTCAAGAGTGGGGTGCCCCACTATATGGGTGGTCATTCACCTCTTGGTTCTCTCTGTGTAGTTGCAGCCTGTGTTTCCACTCATATGATTCTTAAGTGTTGAGTCTTTGCAAAACATGTTTGCTGTCTTTGAATCTGATTTATGCTGTTTGTGAGTCATATGTGGAATCACCATTGCTTGGCACAGAAACTCAATTGCATATTTCTCCCAAGTCTCCTTCAGAGGTTTCACATGCTTAGGATAAAGTAAGCCATCATAGACATATTTATTTCATAGGAACCAGAAAATAACACAGTGCAAGGTGGGTTAGTTTTGTTCATTTAAGAACCAGCTGTTATATATTTGTTAGCTCTATATTATAGTTACTCTAAAGTGTGACTGTGAACTCAACTTTGATGAGTCTCATCTGGACTATGAGAGGCAAGCATGCAGGAGTGTGAAGAACTTGATTTTGCCACCAGTGATAATACTGTATGGAAAGGGATATGTACTTGACCGAGGTTTCTGGTATTTTAGAGTTCCACTTGGCTCATCTCCAATGCTCTAGATTTCCTTGATATCTGGGGACAGAAACTGTATTTTCCAGTTTCTGTGCCAATATTCACTACCTCATCCTGGGAGTAAGGGCTACTTCTTTTCAAGAAAGACATAATCCCACCCCAGATTTTGAGGTGCAGATCAAGCAGATCCTGAAGGTGACTGCAATCTTTTCTGACTTTGGCTGATCACTTATTTTTTTTAGAAAAAAGAAAATACAGAGAAACATTTTTGAAATTTAAAAATTTTATTATTAAAGTAGAGTTAAAATTTATAATCACCTTAATCATCTTTGTATATTTAAAAGGCTAAATTAAAAGGAAAACTTGTTGTCATCTGTCTAAGTACATATTGGTCAATTTCCTTACAGGAAGATTAATCATCAATTAAAATTTTAAATGATTTCAAATAAAAGTATAATTAAAATGAGATAAAAATACCCTGACAAAAATTATGTTTGCCTTTTATTAAAATAATTTTCTGTAGCATGAATTCCAATTGGTCTTAATAATAAAAACCCAGAGCCAGATACTAGGGTGAACACTGAATGATCAGAGAAAAAAAGGAGCAAGCCACTAGATAGACTTTCTACCTCTACTGAAACATTCAGGCCTAAGGAGCAAGATACTGTGTGTATAAATCTTCAGATTGAATGGGTGAGATCTTGTCTCCACTGGCCTTATATCCCTGACTCCACCTCCCTAGTGCTGGGATTAAAGGTATGTGCTGCTTCCCAAGTGCTGACATCAAAGATATGAGATCCCAAATGCTAGGATCAAAGGTGTGTGCCACTACTCCCTGGCCTCTATGGTTAGCTAGTGGTTTGTTCCACCCTCTGATCTTCAGGCAAACTTTATTTGTTAGAGGACAAAGTATCACAACAATTTTCCTCAAAGAGTTTATTTATTTGATAACAGAGAGTATCAGATGGCATAAAATTTTGAAAGAAATCATGCAAGCCTGTGGTACACACTGTAAAGAATAAATGATATATAAAGGCTTTGCAACGTAAGGGGAATTTGTTTCCTCTGCAGAACTGAAGAGTACATGATATGCATTTAGAATGAATTGACAGCCATATCTGAGTTAATGTATTTTGCATTAATTAATGTAGTGGAAAGAGTATATTGGGAAGATGGAAATCCATTCTCTAAGTGACTCTAGAATCATGATGCAAAAAAATGATTATTATTTCATCAACCATTATCTCTGCCTTTATGAATTCTGCATTACCAATAGACATTAATCATATAAACTAACTGAATATATTATTCAATTCTCTTTTTTCCATGTTAATAGAAGTCAGTTCAATGGGCTGAATTATGATTCAGTTCCCACCAACTACTTAATTCATATATTGAATCTCTAAGTCAGAGGATCTTAGGCAATATCGGTCATGTAAAGAAAATCCATTAGAATAGACATTAATTCAATTTGATGGTATTATAATAAGATTATATTTGGAAATAAAGAAAGTGACCAAGGATTTACACCTAGAGAAAAGATAATATGGGGGGGGTAGTCATCTGCCCACAAGAAGTGAAATCTTTGAACAAGCCAAATGTGTCCTCCATCTTGACCTTAAGCATCCAAGAGGTTGAGAAAATAGATTTCTGTCATTTAATGTCTGTTACACTTTGTTCCAGCAGTTCTGGTAAGTGAACATAGTTAGTTTTCTAAATGATATTCTTTTTTCAAGATCACTTTTAGCTTTAGATTAAAATTGTTTAGGAGGTGCAGATTGAATACTTCTCACGATGCTCACATTTACCACCTGTTGTGTTATCAACCCTCTTCACCAGAAATGCATATTTAGCATGATAGTTGAACTTGTACTGACACATTGCTTAAAGTCCACAGTCTATATTGTGCTAATTTCAGGTGTTTTATCTTCTCTGGGCTCTAACTACTTTATAATGGTATCTACCTATTTGCAGTGTCATATAAAGCAGGATCATTGCTGCTTCTTCTTCTTCTTCTTCTTCTTCTTCTTCTTCTTCTTCTTCTTCTTCTTCTTCTTCTTCTTCTTCTTCTTTTTGTTTTTCGAGACAGGGTTTCTCTGTGGCTTTGGTGCCTATCCTAGAACTAACTCTTTTAGACCAGGCTGGCCTAGAACTCACAGAGATCTGCCTGCCTCTGCCTAAGTGCTAGGATTAAAGGTGTGTGCCAACACCGCCCTACTGTATCATTGCTTCTTAAGTCCTGGCCTCTCTCCATGCATTCTTGCAGTCCATAAATCCTTAGAAACGATATTCATTTTACTCTCTCCATAGTAATGGTATTTTCATGATTACATATATTTAGAATATGAAATATATAGTACTTTGTGTATATATGCTTTCATGGTAGGCATTGTTCTTTCTTCCACAATTTATGTGACAGGATCTCTTTGTTTTAGTACAGATGATACATACTCTGGATGTATTACATATTCCTTTTCTTTCTTTCTGTTTTTTTTTTAAGTTTTATTGGTTCTTTGTGAATTTCACATCTTCTGCCTCAATCCACTCATCTCCATGTCCCTCCATCTCTCCATATCAGTCCTCCATCCTGGTAACTTCCTCTCCCTTAAAAGAAAACAAACAGCAAACAAAAAAGTATCTCATCATGGAAGCTGAGGAGTGTCACAATGTGTCAATTTGCCCAAACAGCTTTACTTGCCAATGCTCACTGCACTGAGTCATTGGACTTGATCAAGGCCATTGGCTTCTGCTACACTGTCAATACTGGGACCTCATCAGGACTCCTCTCTGAGATAGCCTGTTCTTGCTCTGGGTCATTGACATCCTGCAGCTTTGATTTTGCAGGACTTGCCCCTTCATGAGCTCCAGCAGCTCATAGGTGGGGTAGATGTTGGGATGGGCCCTCTCAAATACTGGATCAGTGCCTCGTTGGTATCTGAGTTGATCTGTCAGCCTGGGGTGCCAACTCTCCCTCTTCATCCAGGTGTGGGGTTTGACCATCTGCCTGTGGCAGCTGGCAAGGGGCATAATTGATTTCTTTCATACTCACATGCTCAAGGCTAGCTATTTGTCACTCACATCCCCCAGGGTAAGCTCTCCAGTGCTTCCCTGCTGAGAAGTGGGGCCAGCTCTTCTTTGTTGCCCAGACAAGGTGGGGCTAACTCTCTCAAAGAGTGTGGTAGCTGATGAAGGGTAAGACCAGCTCATCTGCAGCCTAAAAGGGATGGTGGTGGCAGCTAAAATCAGTGCTGGCATATCGACATATATTCAGGTGACAGCCCAGACCGCTGACATCTACTTGGCCTTTATTGGTAACACAGGGCATAGGCATCAACACAGCTCCTGGCTGTGTCAGGGCCATAGACCTAGGTATGGCTCTCTCCGGAAGCTGGGCCTGAACATTCTCATGGCCTCAGATGGCAGCACAGACCTCTCGGATCAGTATGGCCCTCAGTGACAGCATGGTACCAGGATATCAACAAGGTTCCAGGTGGCAGCTCAGGCTCCTCATATTGGCCTGTTCCTCTCTGCAGCTGCATCCCTAGTTCCACCTCTCTCCACAGTGTGTGAACTGCTGCATTTCCCCTTTTCTCCTATCTCTCCCTCATGTACCCTGTCTTTCCCATTTTTCTGTTATATGTTTGTTCATTGAAGTAGAATTGTGTATGTCTACTAGGCATAGGGGCCCTGGTCGCTATGGGGCCTGGGCAGGCATTGGGTGTCAACATTGCATATTCTTTATCAATCACCTCCTTAAAGATAGCTTGACTGTGTTTATGTTTGAACAATTATGAAAAAAAACATCTGCTGTAAACATCTTTTTATATGCTTGTGAGTACACAGACGTTTTCAGCATGATGAATGTTGAGAAGTGTATGTTTTGAGCCCACAGGAAAAAGGTGGCAGTGGGAGAGCCAGAAATGAGAAATAAAGAAGAGAAAGAAAATCAAAAGCAATAGCTGGGGTTAAGAGGTCTTGCATAAGCTGATGTCTTGTGCCAAGCAAGTTTATTCTGTGTCCTTGTTCAGGAGTGGAGTTGGCAAGGCCCATCTAGTGTTGGAACTAATTCCTTGAAAGTGTCAAAGTTGGGGTTTCTGAGGACCCTACTCTTCCCAATGGATGTGTTTATCAGTCCTTAGGCAGCTGCCTGAGATATCCCATGACCTCTCTTCTGACATTGTCTGACTTAGCACTCTGCTGTCCTTGGACATTTTCCTCATGTGGATAATATATATGATGTTTCTTAATAATGTACACCTGGAATTTAACTCATATGTCTGACACCTGAGAGCAAACAATTGCTGTTCTCTCCCTGGATCTTTGAAGAGAATGTGGAATGTTCCTCATGACTTACTTCTCTTTGGGGAGGTCATTCCTGGGCATGATGGTTAATATCCGCTGTCAGGTTGACACGGTTCAGCACTAAATAGGAGACCAACCTCTGGGCTTGTCTAGAATAGATTAGTTGAGATGGGAAGATCCACCTGAACTGTGAGCAGTGCCATTTCATGGCCTTGGTCCTGGTCTGCACACATGGGAGAATGTGAGCTGAGTGTTCATCACTCTCTGCTTCCAGACATGCAGCAATGTAACCAGTCACCTTCAGCTCATGCCACCATTTATGACTTCTCTGTCATTATAGACTATATCTGGGAATGGTGAGCCAAAATGAACTAGCTCTTCTTTAGGTTGTTTTGTGAGAATGCTTATTTCAGGAACAGAAAAAAAAGACATAGTGAAAGTTCCTGGTAAGAAGTAAAGCTGTTGCTATGAAAAACATGACCATATGGATTTTCAGCTTTGGGGCGCTAGTTTATGGACAGAATGTGGAAGTATTTAAAACTTTGTGCTAGAAAATGCAGAGTTTAATGGGCCATTCATGTAGGATGCTGAAAAAGAAGAGTGCTGAGGAAAATACAGACAGTAGGGGAACAGCTCATGAGGTTTCACAAAATAATGACTCTTTCAGGAACTGTGCTAGAGAACCTATGTGCTGTGGGAAAATGGTCTGTATCCTGTCAATTATATTTTAAATAGATGCTGATTGGCCAGTAGCCAGGCAGGAAGTATATGTGAGACAGCAAGGCAGGAAGTAGAGGTGGGGTGACGAGAACAGGGGAATTCCAGTAAGAAGAAATCTTATTCTGCAGTCGTAACCCAGTCACAGAAGAAGTAAGATGTGACTGCCTTGCTGAATAAGGTACTAAGCCACGTGGCTAGCATAGACAAGAATAATGGGCTAATATAAGTTATAAGAGTTAATAAGAAGCCTGAGATAATGGGCCAATCAGTTTATAACTAATGTAGACCTCTTTGTGATTTCTTTGGGACTTAACGATTGTGGGAACCGTGCAGGACAGAAATACCTGACAATACCTATATATAAAGTATTACATTCTTGCAAAGAATCTGGCTGCTGTCTGAGTCTTGAGACAGAGGGATGTTGATTTGGAAGGCAATAAGCTAATTTGTTTGGTAGAAGAAATTTCATGATAAGACAGCATTTGGATTGTCATGACCACTGCTTACTTGTATCCAGGTAAATAGTATAGGGGGAAGAGAGAGAGACAGAGCAAGAGACAGAGACACAGAGAGAATGAGACAAAAGAGACACAGAGATAGACAGAAACAGAGAGACAGATTCAGTGAGAGACATACACACAGAGAAAGACAGAGAGATACAGAAAAAAAAGTAGAACAGAAAACTATTAAGAATGTGCTATTTTTCAAGGAAAAGAGCTTCAACAAGTTTTAAAGTTGCAGAAATCCACACTGAAAAACAGGCTGTAGTCCTTCAAACGAAACCTCATGCCACAAGAGTATGACCCCACCCTCCAAGACTCCAAACTGTAAAAACATATTTGTAATATAAGGAAGGAGCCTGAATCAAAAATTCCACCGAGGGGTTCTATGTTCCTAGGAACCAATTGCTTAGGAAATTGTTTCCCCAGATTTAGCACATTGAGCTTGGTACAATTGTTGTCAAAGGGGGTCAAGTTCACCACAAGCTATCAGTAGAACTTGTCAGCAGTACTTGACACAGTAATAGTTTTGTAGTTGGGAAAGACAGTGTTGAAGAGTTCACAGTCCTTGATTTATGGCTCCAGAGAGCTTTGAAGCCAGGCAATGTTTGGCAAAAGGAAGTCTCTACATTAAGAACTAGAGAGTCTTCATTGGGGCATCTGCCAATGAAATATTTAGACATAAAGGTGAACGGACAGGCAATGTCTGCTATAGGAACCCAAGTTAGAGAGGTGGAACTACCCAATTCCTGTGAAGTTGAGAGGATTCCATCCTGGGTCCCAGATGTTGGAAATGGAGTGGCAAGGTTAGGTGTTTTCTTGACTTAGTTTCAGTCTTGTTTCCATAGACTCATTCCTTACTGTGGCCCCCATTTTTCCCTTTGAATGAAGATTTTTATTATGTGTTGCAATTGGATGGATATAACTTGATTTTGATTTTTTAAAAAGCTCATAGACTATTCCCTGGAACTCTGAGCTAAATTAGACCCATTGCTCATGAAGTTGCTTAAGTTGGAGTGCTTTACCACAGCAACAAGAAAAGAAGTGAGTGCACACAACCCATGCAATCTTCCAATTTTTCTAGGAATTGGACTCCAATGTATTCCTGCCACTTCTCTTGTTAAAACCACAAGACAGACCTCTGTCCCATTTAGTTCTGAGTACCAGCTAAACCCAGCATTAGCTAGAGATTTGTGAGTAAGAAAGGATGAATAAAGGATGTGAAAATACTTGGAGTATACTATGAATAAGCATAAAGAATTTTGCAAAGCTTCCTTCTCTGTCTTGAAATAGAATGAGCTCCAAGCTTCTTCCTGGGGAGAAGAAATTGGGCAGATAAAATATGACATCCTTTTTGGTTGCCTTCTTCAGCCACTGGTTGGCCCTCATTTGTCTAGGACATGGGTTAAACAAGGAGAACCTCAGTGTTCTGGGAGCAAAATAAACAGAGAGGAGTTTGGAAGAATTTGATGGTGTTAGGTACCCCAAATCTCTGGCACCAGATGACTGGTGTGTTTGTCTTTTAGTGGGAACAAACAGTGATTATTGGTATCATAATACAACCTTCCATGAAGAGTATTGAAGTATTATTTAAATTAATTTAATTCTAAAATTTGAACAACTTCAAAATTATGAACCATCATCAGTAAACAGCACTCACTTAAACTGATATTTCCTTTAAAACACACAGTGTAATCTAACATGCAAGAAGGTTGAAAACAACTAATTCAAGTTGCCTTTTAAGTCATAATAACATAGAGTGCTATTCTTTAGAGTTCTGGGCTTTATTTATTCAATACTATATAATCTAAACTACAATTTATCTTGATTATAAGTCATTTTTATTTGTTAGAAATGAAAGTAGGACAAATTTAGCAAATTATTCTGTTTCCTCAGAAACACAATCTAAAGTATTTCTTCATTGAGATAAGAAACTATTCCAAAGTTTGGAATATCTTTCATTGACTCTGGGTGATTTGGAAATGATAAAACACTTAAAAATTAAGGCCCAAATAACTTCAATGAAGAAGAGGCAGGAAAAAATGTAAGAGACATTTCATGTGGAAGAGAGCTTTGGAAAGCAAATTTCTGGGTATTGATATGCCCATTGCATGTTTCAACTCCCAGCAGAAGCTGTCTTTAGAGGACCTGCATAAGATCAAAGCAGACAGAATTCCAGCGTGGATATTGGAGGTGCTAGTTGACAGCTGGTGGCTACTGTGAAGATCACTGCCCTTTGAGATGTGGCCTCCAGTACACTTCTCATGTCCTAGTGGATAGCCACACGTTCATGAGCATATAAGCAATGTAAATATCACTCAGTGGGTTATTAATAAGAACAATGAAAGAAGAAGACCTGAACTTCTTAGAAAAATTGGGTTGGTGCACTAGGGGGATGAATATGATTAATTTGTTTTGTATAAATGTATGAATCTTTCAAAGAACAAAAATAGTACATAAAGTATAATGAAGTAATTCACTAAAGAGGGGGAAGTAAAAAGGCTTTGAGCCCTCTTTAAAAACAATGGTACATGTTTTTCAGAAGATTATTTCCTGGCTCTTCATATAATGGTGGAAAGACCCAGGGATTTGATTAGAAGCAAGTTCTACGAATATGAATTTGTTAACCAGCACACTTAAATGCTTATCCCACTGGGAAGCAGAGGGCATTTAATGAGCCTAAGTATGAATTCAGAGGCAAACTACTCAAATCACAAATTAAAGTTTGTTAAAGTGGGCCCTGAACTGGAAAATGGCTCAGTACATAAAGACACTTGAGCCAAGCGTGAAGACTCCGGAACTCACATGGCAGAAGGAGAGAACTGACTTCAACAAGTTGCCCATAAGTGTGCCATGACAGGTGGATGCACACATATACACACACATGGATGTCAAAATAAATGTCTTTATTCCATAATTTTAAGATATTAATTTAATCTTTTCCGTTCCTCAACTGCTCCAATAGTAAGTTGCAAATTAAAATAACTTTTGGTTGAATTGTTTGTAGTGGAATGTACAAAGAATGTAACAGTGCCTTGCACACAGGGACTGTGAGTATCCCTACTCAATATCATCACACAGTAAAATGTCAGTGTATTTATGTTTAAGTGCTACATAGAAACCTAAAAAGTACAGTAGCCACCGTGTGATGCTTCAGTGAGTGTATCCACTGTATAATGTTTAAATCAAGGTAAACCTAATCTTCAAACATTAATCGTGCTTCAAGGTGGAAATATTTGAAATCTTTCCCCCCTCGGTGTATTGTTCTGGTCAGCCTACTAAAACTTCTTACTCTGGTCTGATTGTAACTTCATAGCTACTGCTCACCTCTCCACCCTCCCCCTTCTCTCCACAGTGACTGTAATCAGTTTTGGATACAACTACCTTTTGCAGATTCTATTGTGAGTGAGATTGCACAGTATACCTTTTTTTATGTACTTGGCTTTTGAAAGGCTATTCTTTATGTTCACATGAAATACCTGTCAGTGGTAGAACTTAAATCTACACACAGTGTTATTTCAAAACATGTTAAATGGGTAAGCATTCAGTTCCAACACTGAGTGCAGTGTACTGCCGTGCACCAGAAGGAGAAATGCTCTATGTTCCTGAGGTTCAATCAGCGTCCACTCTTCTCATCTGTTTTCTTCCAACACTGATTTCTTTTCACTTTTCTTATTTAAAGAAATGTCAAGTTTGGAACTTCCTCTCATCAGTGTAAGGCACTCTTTTTTTGATATGAAAATTTCTTTTAACACATCAAGACTTACTTTAAAAAGTAACCCCATAAGTAAATATGGTATACTAGATGAAAATTTTTCTTCAACTACTAGATGTACTAGGAGAAAAATTTGATTTAACAGCCATTTATTTTGCTTTCTAACTCTTCATCCAGATGAGCAAGGATTTCTTAGCATTGGAGCGCTTAATGTCTTTGCCTGTTTTCTCTTTTTTTACTGGAAGAAAATACAGAAACTTATACCTAAAATGATATATGATTATTGTCAGAACTACTTAATCTAGATAAGACCAAAGTAAATTTGAGATAACTATCTTCTTCTTTCAAATACCTTATATGATAAAATTGTAGATTCAGCTGCTTCAAAAAGAGAACAGAATTCTGAGACTAATTCGCATAAAGATTTAATGATTGTTAAAAATAACTCTAATTTGAAAAATAAGCTTGTTAAAGATGTGGATAATTAAATCTGTAGTTAAGGGTATAACATAATCACCTCAGGGAAGGAGGTGTTTATAATTTATCTCACTAAACAGCAGTCAGTAAATACTCAATTTGCCACGGAGGCAACTAAAAGTTGGTTTATTGCATTGACATGAATGACTGATGCTGTCCTATTATCTCGGTGCTCATGTAATACATATAAATATGCCATACACTTTATGCATGTTATATATAACATATATAATAGATGCAAGTATTGAGTTTTCAAAATCATTTCTTAAAATATGTTTGAAGAGAATGATTAATTTATACTAAAAACAAATCACTTAAGGCAGAAAATTTCAAGAAATGATATTTAGAATGTGGGAACTGAAGGATCACACACACACACACACACACACACACACACACACACACACACACAGCGGGAACTCTTTCCAGGATCTTCAAATACCTATTTTCATGGAGAGATCCTTTATTAAGAAAGGAAGAAAAGTTGAAGTGGCTGCTTTCTGATTCAGGCAGAAAAATAGCAGCAAAGACCATGTACATGTAATTTTTGTGAAGAGAAAACTGGAGAGATCTGTATTAGAATGGGCTAGGAAGTACTGGGATATTTTCATTGGGCATGTTACATTAGTAGCAGTACAGTCCTAAGAGCTACAGTAATGAAAACAGTGTGGTACTGGCATAAAAACAGAGAAGTCGACCAATGGAATTGTATAGAAGACCCGGATTTTAACCCACAAACCTATTGAAAGACCCTACAGACTCCCTCCTCAAAACCCGCAGCTAGCATGCTCCCAGGGGAATTTCCTGTTTGCTTTAAAATAAAAAAATTCTCCGGATCAGCAGCCAGCCTGCTCTCGTAAGAACATCCAATGTGCTTGAGATAGAAAGACTGCAAGACAGGATGCCAATAAGATAGCACATCAACAAAGCAGGTTAACTGCAAAACAGGATATCTATAAGATAGGAACAGTCATGCCCCCCGCCTCACTTTGATAACCACACTTTTGATTCTGTAAACCTTGCTTTTTGCTCTTCCCTATAAAAAGCCCGCCCTCCAGTTGGCAGGTGCGCAAGTCTTCCAAGAGATCTTGCTGCCCGCAGGTACCTGTGCCTACTCAATAAACCTCTTGCGATTTGCATCCGTGCAGTCTCAGCCTGTTCCTTGGCATTGGGGAGGACTTCCCGAAAAAAGGTCCTCTCTGAGGGTCTTTCACTATGAACACCTCATTTTCGATAAAGGAGCTAAAAGTATACAATGGAAGAAAGAAAGCATCTTCAAC
>NW_004949110.1:3297845-3298305 GCF_000317375.1 Microtus ochrogaster
GGGTCCCAGGGTGGGTCCCCCCTTCGGTCCCAGGATCCCAGGGTGGTCCCCCCTTGGGTCCCAGGGTCCCAGGGTGCGTCCCCCCTGGGGTTCCAGGGTGGGTCCCCCCTTAGGTCCCAGGGTCCCATGGTGGGCCCTTCTTGGGGTCCCAAGTGGGTCCCCCGTTGGGTCCCAGGGTCCCAGGATCCCAGGGTCTGTCCCCCCTGGGGTCCCAGGTTGGGTCCCCTGTTAAGTCCAAGGGTCCCAGGGTGGGTCCCCCCTTGGGTCTCAGGGTCCCAGGGTCCCAGGGTGGGTCCCCCCTTGTGTCCCAGGGTCCCAGGGTGCTTCCCCCCTTGGGTCCCAGGGTCCCAGGGTGCTTCCCCCCTTGGGTCCCAGGGTCCTAGGGTGGGTCCCCCCTTGGGTTTCAGGGTCCCAGGTTCCCAGGGTGGGTCCCCCCTTGGGTCCCAGGGTCCCATGGTCC
>NW_004949110.1:3298405-3298991 GCF_000317375.1 Microtus ochrogaster
CCCAGGGTCCCAGGGTGGGTCCCCCCTTGGGTCCCAGGGTCCCAGGGTCCCAGGGTGGGTCCCCCCTTGGGTCCCAGGGTCCCAGGGTGGGTCCCTCCTTGGGTCCCATGGTCCCAGGGTGGGTCCCTCCTTGGGTCCCAGGGTCCCAGGGTGCATCCCCCCTGGGGTCCCAGGGTGGGTCCCCCGTTAAGTCCAAGGGTCCCAGGGTGGGTACCCCCTTGGGTCCCAGGGTGGGAACCTCTCTTGGGTCCCAGGTTCCCAGGGTGGATCCCCCCTTGGGTCCCAGGGTCCCCCCTTGGGTCCCAGGGTCCCTGGGTGGGGCCCCCCTTGGACCCAGGGTCCCAGGGTGGGTCCCCTCTTGGGTCCCAGGGTCCCAGGGTGGGAACCCCCTTTGGGTCCCAGGGTCCCAGCGTTGCTCCCCCCTTGGGTCCCAGGGTCCCAGGGTGGGTCCCCCCTTTGGTCCCCGGGTCCAAGTGTGGGTCCCCCCTTGAGTCCCCGGGTCCCAGGGTGGGTCCCCCCTTGGGTCCCAGGGTCCTAGGGTGGGTGAAATACCCTACAACAGATGGGCACAGGCGATCGCTTCCTA
>NW_004949110.1:3299125-3320623 GCF_000317375.1 Microtus ochrogaster
AAGACAAAAAGGCAACCTACTGACTAGGAAAAGATCTTCACCAACCCCGCAACAGACAAAGGTCTGATCTCCAAAATATATAGAGAACTCAAGAAACTAGACTTTAAAATGCTAATTAACCCAATTAAAAAATGGGGCACTGAACTGAATGATTTATGCTTGAAACTTATCTTCCAATGAACACAGCCAAACAGAACACTCTTCTTTCGAATGAACAAGCGTCCCGGACTTTCTAGTGAAAATTGGAAGAAACTGTACAGAAATGATTGTTTAATGTAAAATACTGTCCAAAATATTTACCTCAATCTTTTTGTTTGATCTTTATCTGTGACAAAACATTTATTTATCCAGTAAGGCATGCTGACTTCTATGAAACATGATTTGGTTTCTATTTCATAATAGTACATTACTAGCATCTTATCCAAAGTCAGCTCAGCTCATCTCCATATCAAATTACGTCATATTAGAACAAGCTGTCTTAACTGAGCATTTTTTTACTAAAATAACACTGTGCTGTTTATTGCTTGCCTTCATGTATGTCTAAAAATACTAATTATTACTACAATTTCATACCTCTCAGGTTATAATCCCAAATGTTTCCTTTCTTTGTACCAAACAAATTCAGTGTAATCTCTATTCAGTTCTCTGCACACACACCCTGCACCAGAAATAGAAAACAATATTCTTAAATGTCATACACAAATGTAAAAATTCCTGGGTAATATGCCGTGGGTGTAACTACCTGTCATACACAGAAGGGACTATTTAGTAGTAGAACCCCTGGTCTTCTGAGCATTGTAATCTTTCTGTTCTTCTGTGACATTCCATGAGTCTTAGGTTGCAGTGCTTGTATTGTAGCTGCATCATTTGAAAAGAGGCACAGCATAGGTGCCTCTTCTCTGAATTTTGACCAACTGTGGATTCTTATGACAGGTCACACCTACTGCAAAATATTTTTCAAGGGTAAGGCCAATAGCCTGTATGGTTTGGTGTGCCTCTGGAAATCCTCTGAACAATACAACTCAAAGGAAGGTCTCCCAGGCCTGGAACGAGGGCTTTTGTAAAGATAATCTATAACTGCACAGGAAATATCATGTGGTCATGAGGTTGTGAGGGAGTGGGAGAGACATGGAAAAGGAATACGAATGTGGGGTGGTAATATACAAATAAAAAGCTCACATATGAAATTCTCAAAAAATTAAAAATCACTGGATAGCTAAAATAATGTTCAGGAAAAAAAGCAGTACTGGAAGCGCAATTTTTGATTTCAAACTATACTACAGATCCATAGTAATAGAAAAAACTTTATGCTGAAAAAATAAGCAAAATCCCCAGCAAAATCAGATATATAGATCAACAGAATAGAACAGAGGTGCAATTTATAGCCCTATACAACTTCAGAACATCAATTTTAACAGACTGGAGTAAAGACAGCATCTTTCTAAAAGTGGCACTTGACCTACGAGATACATAGGAATGGAATTAAATCCTTATCTCACCATGCACAAAAATTAACGTTGCATCTATCAAACAACATAAAATAAAACCTAAAACTTTGAAAGGGTTAGAGGAAAAGGTAGAATATTTTACAACACACAGGCAAAAGCAAGGACTTTTTATATTTTTTAGCTTTATTTTTACTTTTTACATATAGGATATAATAGAATGTTGACACCTCTGTCACTTATTTCTCTGCTGCCGTGAATCGCTGCATCCACTGCCACTCACTGGAAAGTGTAGCTCCTCTGATTAAAGCTGGGATAGCGTGTGCCTTTGGGTACAAACACAGATATTTAAAGGGCAGCTTAATGCTGCCAATTTGCTGAACAATATTATTCAGTTATTTTCTAGGGCCTATAATTTCCACAGCCATGAATTTTAGGCCAGATATACAGTACCATTTATAAAAACTTTAATGATCTTATTATTTTACCACTCTGATTTAGTTGAGTGTCAATAAAAATCACATCGAGGGCTTAGAGATTATATATACACTGGTATAGGTTTAGATTTACAGGTTTTGCAGAAATACGGTAAATGTTTTACCTCCACTTTTAACCAACTGTAAGTGCATAGTTTTCTTTAAGACTGATTTACATAATTTATGAGTAAAAACTCCAACAGTGACCTTTTTACTGGGTGGGGAGGAAATGCAATTAATCAGGGATGGGAAAAGTTGATTTTAATTTTATGTTTATAATTTTCATTTCAGTCAGTCAAGACACACTGAAATAAGTCCACCTACCTTATTTTTCTGTGGTCCTACGGACAAATATACTACCATTATGTAATCACTGCTGCTGTATAATCAATGCCACCAGTAATGAGCACAGGAAGCAATGTAAATTTCATGCCGCAAAACACATCTAGGAAACAATTCTTCATGAAGCACACATTTTCTCTAATGTGCTTCTGTAGAAACTGAAATTGGATGTCAGTCTGACGCCCATAAACAGATTATTTTACAATATGAAGACCTACGCTAGAGGAGCTATTAGTTCCCATTTCCACACATATCACTCTGTATCCTGAATAGCGGGTTGCTGATACATTGGACTGGTTATTGTATTTTTAGTGTTTAAACCCTATCATATCAACTCTGTGGGTCAAAGTGAATGTGTCTTCATTCAAACACACAGCAGAGAAGTCACCTTAGTCATCAGGCAGAAACACAAATCTGAATTCCTTCACTGGTTCATCCATCATTAAGCATTCCTTAAATGCCAAGTCAACATACCCTGAGGTTACTGTGACACACACCAGGGATCCAAACCACTCACCAAATGGAACTTTTAGCCTGCTTTAAATGGGTCTTTCATGCCAGAGAACTGCATCATCAATCATCTGCCAATGATTATGTGTGTCATTTCTAACGGGTGCTTAGGAGTATTTGTCTCAAGCGTCCGACAAACATTAAAGCAATAACTGATGCTTAGACTCTGGTAAAATGACACAATAAGTCAGTATAGGATTTCAACTAGTTTAAAACTTTTCACTCTATTATTGAATAAGATATAAACTATAGCCTATGTTATTAATCTGAATACATGTCTTGAAGGACTGCAATGACTATTATATATCCACTAAATATTTATTACTCATCAAGGCAACTGTTTGGAAGAGGGTATGTCTATTTTCATACTCTATAATGTTATTATTTCATACCAATGATTCTTAATATTGAAAAAAACATTTTTGTGAATTTGTATAACATTTGTAAAAATATTAATCAATCAGTAGACAAAGTACAGGGACACATTTAAATATGTATATAGAAAATTAATAATTGTCTTTCAAATAACAATTTTTTTAAAAATGTTACTATAACAGTATAATTTGTTAGTAATTTCAAATTCATAAATGTCAAGTTGTTTAAACTATATGACAACAAATGTCTTTTGTTTATTTTATTGACACAAGGTCACATTTGTGTTCTTGTCTGGCTTGAAACTCCCTAGTCTCAAACTCATAGAAATCCACCTGCCTTTACCTCCTTATTTTTGGAATTAAAGGCATGCACTACCACAAGTGGCCAAATACATACATACATACATACATACATACATACACACACACACACACACACATATATATATTTGTATATGTGTATATATATATACACAGCAGTGAGGAAAATGGAGTTATGAACTTGGCTCTCGGATTTTGGACCTAAACTGAAGTCTAGTTTTTGCTAGACAATTTCTTGAGGTAATATACAGAGTATGTTTTTTCTTCATTTGATGAGGAGACAAGATTATACAGTTTTGGAAACAAGGGCATGAAGGAGGCAAACAGAAATCAGAAAGGAATCAGGTGACTTAACCTTACAAATGAACACATGTACTATCATAACACTGTACATAAGGAACTGATTTTGTATTGATCTTTCCACATAGATAAATGTGTAAACTGAATGACAGAGCTTTCCCAAATAAATGAGAAATTGCCCAACTATTTTGTTTATTTAATGCAAGTTTTGCCATGTACATGAAGGTTATGGTTCAGGTAATCTTTAGTGAAACTTAAGAATCTACAATGTGCTGACAGAACTAAAGTGAAATATAAATTTTATTTTGTGTTTCCTAATTGCTAAGGATACCAAATACTCTTTTTGAAATTTCTTTTTAGCTCTTTAATTTCTTCTTTTGAGAATTTTTTCTTCTGCATCTGTTAATTTGTCTTTAAGTCCATTTATAGGATTGATTACATTTATTAACTTAGGTATGTATGTTGAATCAATGCCGAGTCTTTGGATAAAGCCAATTTGATCATAGTGGATGATTTACTGATATATGTCAGTACTCAGTTTTGCGCAAGTATGTTATCTAAGACTTTTTTCTTGCATGTTCAGTCAATCATACTAGTTTATAGTGATTATATTCTCCCTCATCTTTCCCTTCCTTTTTTCTTTTCCTCCTCCTTCTTCCTTTCATCCTTCTTCCCTTCCTTCCTTCCATCCATCTTTCCTCCTCCTCTTCTTCCTCATCTTCTTCTTTTTCATCTCTTAAATAGTTTAATAGAAGCACCTTGGAAATGCCCCTTCTCTTTCTATTTTTGAATAGAGATATAAGTTGTAAGTTGTCTTTAAAGGTCTATGGGATCCTGCTGTGAATCCTTGTGGATCTAGGCTAATTTCCCTCAGATGGAGTTTTAGAAGTTTCAGTTTCCTCTTCCCCTGGAGATCTGTCTAAATTGATATTCTTCCTGGCTTATTGTTGATGGTTTAGATGAATTAAATTTCTGTTCGTTTGTTTTAGGTTTTCTAACTTAATGGAGAAATGTCTTTAAACATTCTCTTTTAACATTCTGAGTTTCTTTAGTGTCTATGTTTTCTTTCTTCTTTCTCTTCTTTCTTTCTTTCTCTTCTTTCTTTTCCTTTTCCTTTTTTCTTTTCTTTTCTTTTTTTTTTTAAATTGAGACAAGCTTTCTCTGTAGCTTTAAAGCCTGGCCTGAAATTCACACTGTAGGCCAGAGTGGCCTTAAACTCACAGAGATCCACCGGTTTCTGTCTCCCGAGTGCTGGGATTAAAGGCTTGCACCATCACTGCCTGGCTAGTGTTTGTTTTCTGATTCTGTAAACTTAGGCCTCCCTTTTCTTATTTTTGTTGGTTGGGCCAGTTTATCAGTCTTGTATATAAACTAAAAAACAAAACAAAAAAAACCAGGCCTTAGATTTACTTACTTTCTTTGTTTATATTTTATTAATTTCCACTCCAATTTTTATTAATATGCACTACCTACTGTATCACTATTTGACTTGTTCTAAGTTTTTATTTTTGAAAGATTTGAATTGCATCTTTAAGCTATATATTTAATATCTTTTCATTTTTTTTAAATGTAGACACCTAAAACTACAATGATCCATCTTGGAATTGTTTTTAATGTGTCCCAGAGACTTTGTTATGTAGTGTTTCCACCTTTATTTAATTCCAGCAAATTTTTAAATTTCTTTCTGACTTCTTTTTTGATACATTCAATACTTAGCAATGTGCTATTTTGTGATTATGGGTTTTGTTTGATTATGACATATTAGTTTGCTATTAATTTTAAGCTGTATAGTATTATGGCCACAAAGAATACAAGGAGTTAGTCTATTTTTTCTTAATTTGTTAATATCTGCTTTGTTTCATATTATGTGGTGTAGTTTAGAGTAGTTCATATGGGCTGCTTGGTATTTCAGTGGAACAGTCTATAAAATTTTACTAAGTCTTTTTGTTGTATTATTTCTGATGACACTCTGCTTAGTTTTTGTTCAAATGGCCTGATTATTGGTAAAAGTGGGCTACTGAAATGATCTACTATCACTGAATTGAAGTTAATCTGTGTTTTTAAGTTTGAATGAGCACCTAAATAAAATTGGGTGTGTCAGTGTTTATATATAAATGATTATATATTATATGTTATACAATTATGTGTGATATATGTGATAATTATGTAATTAATCATAATATATGATTCATTATATATAATTGGTTTCAATCTCAGTTAACAGTTCCCTCGATTAGAACAAATGAAGTGTCTTTCATCTCTTCTCATTAGTTTTAGTTTGAACTGCTTTTTGGCAGGTATTAGGATTGTGACACTGCTTGCTTCCTGGTGCTATTTTTGAGGAATACTTTTTCCCCTGTATTTTCATATTTGGTGATGCCTGTATTTAAAAATTGGTTTCTTATAAAAAATGGAAATAAGAATTTAGTTTCTTTGTCCATTAATCTGGATTAAAATCATTTAAGAGTTGAGTTCATAAATACCTAAAGTTATTACTATAAGTTGTATGTTGATTGATGTTGCTTTTTTGTGCTTTCTAACGGTTTTATTCCTATTTCTATTTTGTGTTTCAGTCTTCCTTTTTTTCAATTTTTTTCTAGTTTCTTGGTTATGTTTATTCTTCTCTTCAGTCTGAAGTATTGTTTCCAGCATTCTCTGAAGACTAAGGTTGGTGAACATGGAATCTTTTAGACTTTTATATCCTTGGTTACTTTTCTTTCTCCTTCAACTATCCAGATACTTTTACAGAGCACAGTATCATAGACTACTATCCACAGATATTTAGACCTTGGAGTGCACTGCTACACAGTCTTTGAACTTAAAATGGAAATCAGCTATTATTTTGACAAGTTAAAGTTGACCTCTTAATTTTCTTTATTTTTCTGTCATTTTTTTATTTTATTGATTTTTATTGAGCTCTACATTTTACTCTGCTTTCCTCCCTGCCTCTTCCCTCTCTTTCAACCCTTCCCCCAAAGTCCCCATGCTCCCAATTTACTCAACCAGGAGATCTTGTTTTTTTTCTACTTCCCATGTAGATTAGATCTATGTATGTCTCTCCTAGTGTCCTCATTGTTGTTTAAATTATTTGGGATTGTGATTCTCTGGGATTGTAATTGTGTGGCTGGTGTCCTTTGCTTTAGGATTAAAAACCACGTAAAAGTGAGTACATGTAATAATTGTCTTTCTGTGTCTGGGTTACCTCATGTAAAATGATATTTTCTAGCTCCATTCATTTTCCTGCAAAATTCAAGATGTCTTTTTTTCTGTTGTGTAGTACTCCATAGTGTAAATATACCACATTTTCCTTATTCATTCTTCGGTAGAGGGGCATTTGGGTTGTTTCCAGGTTCTGGTTATGAGAAACAGTGCTGCTATGAACATAGCTGAGCACATGTCCTTCTGGCACAATAATATGCTGTGAGGAGTCTCTTTTGTTTAATTATTACTTTGTTTATTTATGATATTTTATCCTTACTCACCATCTACTGAGTCTACATTTGACTTGTTTTGGTACTGTCTAATAGAAAATCTGTGTGATTCTTGGGTCTATCTAGGTATGTCTTGCCTTAATTTGTGAAATGTTCTTCTATGATACTGTTAAAGAGCTGCAGTATGCCATTAATATTTATTCTTCTCCTTCAGTTATGCCTAAAATTAAAGGAATTTGCCTTCTTATTGTGTTCCATGGTTCTTGGATATTTCCTTTGTGGTTAATTTCTTTCCTAGCCTTTGTTTGTGTGGTCCAATTCCTCTACATTGTTTTCTAATACCGAAATTCTGTCTTCCATTAGATGCATTCTACTTATAAGGCTTTCCACTGAGTTTTATAGTTGGATTATTGTAATTTTTCAATTCCACCACCATTTCAGCATCAGTTTTCTCCAATATTTATGTCTTTTTACTGATGTCTTATGTTTGTGTTTTCTTGGACATGATTCAGCTGTTTATGGCTATTTTCTTCAAATTCATTGAGATGTTTCTATATGGCTTTTGAAATGTACATTTTTACCTTTTTTATTATTGGTGTTGGTGTTTTCTGATGAGACCTTGACATATGGATTTCTTTCATGGTTGTTTGATGTGAGATTGTATACAGCCTCTGTTGAGTGGAAGTTTGGTTTTGGCTTTAGCTTTGGTCTAAACTTGGTTGATATTACATGTGGTATGAGAAGTTGACCTATTAGAAGTAGGTGTTGATTTTAGGTTGGAGGAAAGAAAGTGATTCCAATTCAATGGTGAGCATGAAAGGAGGTGAGTAACACAAATGTCTAGGTCTACTTAGACTGGACATGTGAGAATGGTGTGCAGGAGCCAGGATATTGGGTACTCACCAGACTAGGCCTGCAGAGAGGCTGTGCAGAAAAACAGGCCCTTAAGGTAGGGTATGGTATGAGTAGATAATGGCCCAGTGATGTTACCCAGCTAAATCAATGTGCAGGTGTGTCCTGAGATAGATGCTGTTTAACCTGGGCACAGCATGTGAACCTGGGAAAGACCCAGAGGTTGTCTGTGGTGAGAGCAAGCGAGGATCTAGTGAACTGGACAGGTTGAGTTGGAACCCAAGGTTTGAGAGTGGGCCAAGTCTGAGAGGTCAGAATAATGACTTAGGTTAACATAAATGTAATCAAAACAACAATGGACCACACAGAATATTTTCTCTGATTACAAATGATAGTTTTATTTAAAAATATCATTTATCATCATAGAAAAACCACAAGCAGACACAAGTTAAACAGATAATGAGGATCCCAACCACAAGGGACACATCTGCATCTCAGTCCCAGTTCAGGGAACATCACAGAAGAGGAAGTGAAAAGACCATAATAGTTAGGATAGTAGGAAATATGCTGTAGAACAGTCTCTTCTAGAAATGGCAGACAGAGAAACCAACACCTGAAATAAAGTACAGCTGAAAAGAGAATGAAGTTTTGAGCACATACATTGATTTTTGGAAAATGTTGACTTGGAGAAATTTTTTTTTTCCAAATGGCAATTTTAAAATTTTCTTTTTCTTTTAAAACAATGCTCTACTCATCTTTTTTTTTGTCATTTAACAGAAATACAGTATTTCCCCCTTTAAGTATATTTTCCAACTGAAGAGTATTATCTCTCTGTCTTCTGAAATTATATATCTAATATAATCACTCTCTAGTCAACAGCTTTCTTTGTACAATGAAGTTTTATGCTAGCTCACTTGTGTACTCAGTATAAGAACGCCACCACGTTTTAGTTTCCCTATCTCTTAGACTCAAAGGGACACTGAATGGCATCATATCATCCACAAGATATGTGAGCAAAGTGTGGCTTAAGAGAAACAGAATGAGGACCCCAGCTACACTTGACCCAATATCTCTATAATCACCTCTTCCAGTCAGACTCTTGTTAATACAGATAAATATGCTGCACTTAACATTCCTCATTATTCTGTGGATAGTCGAGAGCTGGTTTTTGAGGAGATAAAGAGGCCATCTGCTGCTCATATCAGCGGGAGTCCTCTTCAGATGAATGTGTCTTCCCACATAATTACTACTTTGAGGGTAACTAGAGAGCATAAAATTGTCTTAGTTTTGCTATTGCTTTAGTCCTGCTCTTCTTTAAAAATAGACTCGGCAATTTCCTTGGTGGGTTCTATTATTAATTACCTTTTGACATTGCACTGAATGTCACCTCATCCAGTCACAGGTTCAATCATTAAACCTGCGATTAATGGACACAGTTTTATCACCAAGGAGTGTAATGTTTGGAACCAAAGGACTTTTATTCGGAAAGGCGTTAAGTAGCAAGTGTCACTTTGTAGTGTTCATGTTACTAAATTTGTCAGGGGTGGGTCTGAGAACTGGAGCAAATGTTTTAATTTACGTTTTAGTTCTAAGATTTTATGAATTTTGAGCTTTTCTTGATTTGCTTTTTTGGGCACTATTTTGCTCAAGTAATTAAAGTCACAATTGCACAAATGCTTAATCCAATATGTAAAAGTCAATTATAAAATTTGACTAGAAGTCAACATCTCCCTTTTATGTTTGCTTGGTTCTTTGGTCTGTCAGAGGGATAACTGAATAATGTAGTTCACAGCAAATATTTTTGCATATTTTTTATTTTGATTGTACCTAATTTTAAGAGGCAGAATCCTCTAAAGTCCAAAACAAAAACAACAAATTCAATATTAAACAACATACACTCGTACCACACTCCAAAAGAAGTCATTTAACCTTGATAGATATTTGTAATTTATAATTTTATACTACCGCTTATTTTCCCCTATATATGTTACCTATTGAGTTTAACTACAGGAGAGGTCAGTTCCTATCCCTGAAATGCATATGTGATAAACGGTTAAAGTTATTTAAACTTTAATAAATTGTATGTATTGCGATTACACTTCTGGGGTAGATTTGCTAAATTAGATGCTTCTCTTGCTTACAATTACTTTCTTTAATTTTTCAAAGTCCTCCCTTCTCTTTTAGCTTCCTGTGCTATTAGTGGCAAGTTCTATATTTTTCTTATGGTTCCTCATAGTGTTGAACTGAACTTACTGCCTTCAACTGTGGAAGTGTCTGAGATAATCTTTAGGTTACTAATATTCTGTTACCTTGGTTTGTGTATTATGTGCAGAAACACATGTATGCATATTTTACACATAATATTAATCTACTTTTTGATACAAGTACTCTTTCTTTGACTCTGGAATTTTATTTTTACATAATATTTCTAATGATTTGCTCCTCTGAGTTTTGTCACTGACTGGCCTGGAACAGCTCTGCACTTGGAGCAAGATATTTTTTATTTTGCTTTTATCTTCTCATTTTTCTGAAAATGCTAGCAACCAAAGTTTTTCCCATGGCAATGTTTTTTATTATTGTCCTTTTTCTTTCTTTCAAAGACAAACAAATAAACATCATTTTGTTAAGATTCTTTCTCTCATGTTACCAAATTTTGACAAATATATTCTGGTCTTTTGTTTCCTGACATGTCTCTTCCACCATCTAAAATTTTACAAGGCATCAGACCACCAGCAAGGTGGCTCAGAGGTGAAGGCACTTGCTGCCAAGCCTCATGACCTGAAATCAATCTCTGGGGCCTATGTGATAGAAGGTGAGCACCAACACACAAAAGCTTGTTCTCTGGCTTTCTTGTGGCTATTGTGGTCTATTCACACCCCTTCTCAAATTAATAAATAAAGAAAAAGTAAAAAGCCAGTGAAAAACTCAACAAGTACTTGATGAATAAATAAATGGTCAAACAAATTCATTTTGGCAATCTCTTATCAGAAGACATTTTAAAATCTAAGAGCAAATTCTATGAGAGGCTAATTTGTTCATCTCTTAGTTTTTGGGGAGTGATCACAATGGGAGACAGCTAGGCCTTTTGTTCGATCATTCAAACATTAGTATGTGAGTACTTTAAGGGGTCTTGTTTCCCCAGAGGTCAACTATCTGTAGCTGGGTGAAGGGTTGAGACAGGAAGTTCTTCCTGATAAAATTGTAACCTGACTGAAGGAATGGATTCTGCTAATGGAATTTCTTCCTCGTGTCTAACTTCCCAGAGTTTTCAGTTATCCAGAGGTAACTGAACCCTAATGTACTGAATACCACATCTGTAGATCTAAAGGCTAGCCCCCACATCTAGTCCCTGTGGGTTAGTTTATTTGGAAAGTAAAACTTCAGAGTACAAGGACTCCAGTGCAAGATCTGTAGTCCTTTTAGGAGTTGGGGATCTAAAAGTTGAACCTGTTCCAATGCATACTTTCAGGTAATACTTACATGTGCATCATTTTCCGTTACATTTCTGATAGACTTTTTGTGTGTATGCATTCCAAGCACTCTCTGGATATACTAAAATTAAAACACTTCTTTGCTTGAATTTCAACTTTATTTATCTGTCCTATTTTTTTTTCTGATACCTCTGCCAGAGAGTCTCATTGTCTTCAATTCTGATATCTACATTCTCTTTTTCATCCAATCCAGCTTGTCAAGTATAGCATTTTCCTCTTGGAAAAGCCAATCTGGAATTCTGGTCTATTACATATTATTCGTACATTTTACATGCTTTCATTTCATCTCAACTTTCTATGTGCCAGCAACTATCATCTTCTGTATGCCATCTTGTTCACCTATTGTCTTCTTAGTGGAATTTTGGACAGAGTGACAAGAAATAAATGGATTTCATGGAACAAGACCAACTGAAAAGCCCCATAATGTTGTTAAAACTTTGATATTTAGTTTCCAAGGTGTCCAATCATTTTGGAATAATGCTTTAAAATCAATGTATTGGCAAAGCTAGCTTTATTATGCTATACAATGTTTTTGATGCTTTTAATTGTCACCTTAAACTATATAAAGCAAGCTGGACAGAACAGTACACTAGTAATCCCAGTTCTTGAGAGGCTCAGGGACTATGGATGGAAATTGGAGACCAGCCTGAGGTACACAAGAAGTTCAAGTCCCTACTATTTGGCTTTACTATCCTTGGGTATATAAGCAAAGGATACTCAATCATAATACAAAGATACTTGCTCATCTATGTTCATAGCAGCTTTACTCATAATAGCCACAGTTTGTAAGCAACCTAGATGTACCTAAAACAAAGAATAAAGAAAATGTGGTACTTTTATACAACGGAGCATTTCTCAACTGTTAAAAACAAGGTCATTATGAAATTTTTCAGGCAAATGAGTGGAACTAGAAAAAAATCATTCTGAGTGAGAGTCAAGATCCAGAAGGACAAGCATGGTATGTACTCATTTATAAATGGATATTAATTGTAAAGTAAAGATAACCAATATACAATCCACAGACCCATAGAGGCTAGGTAGCAGGAGGGGTCAAGCAGGAAAGCCCAGACCTCTCTGAGAAGAGGAAATAGAAGAGATTTCATGGGTGGAATGGGGACAGGTGGGGATGAGAGCATGAGAGATAAGATTGGGGAGGGATAAAGGAGGAGAGTCCTGGAAGGGATAACTGGAAATGAGGGATAACTCAGGGTTAGAGAGAAACCTGGTGCAAGAGATACTCCCAGAAATCTACAAAGGTGACCCCAGCTAAATATTCAAACAATAGGAAATGTGTATCCTGAACTGGCCCTCTCCTGGGATCAAGCAAGACTTTTAGCAGATGGGTTAAGACACTAATCCAGTCATAACCTTAACTTACAGTTTGTCTTGTTTATGGGATGTTTTGGAATAAGGGTGGCACAGAGATTGTGGGAGTGGCTGATGGGGCAGAGTCTTCTGTTTTGTGTTGATTTCATTGGTTAAATAAAGAGACTGCCTTAGCCCTTTAATAGAACAGAAAATTAGGTAGGCAGAGTAAACAGAACAGAATGCTGGGAGAAAGAAGATGAGTAAGTAGGAGTCGCCATGATTCTCCCACTCCAGATAGATGCAGGTTAAGATCTTTCCTGGTAAGCCACCTCGTGGGCTACACAGATTTTTAGAAATGGGTTAGATCAATATGTAAGAGCTAGCCAATAAGAGGCTGAAACTAATGGGCCAAGCAGTGTTTAAATGAATACAGTTTCCGTGTAATCATTTTGGGTAAAGCTAGCCAGGTGGCGGGACGCAGCCCACCACTCCTATTTACAACAAGTGGCCAACCAATGACTATTCCAGACCCATGTCATGAGAGCGAACCGAACCCACCCTTGACACTGCCTGGCATGCCAAAACCCAGAAGTTGGATGTTCCAGAGACCTAGGATAAAATAAAACACAATGATATTTAATAAAAGTCAATTAATGATGACTGATGATATACTGCTATACTCTTATATTGGTGCCTAGTCCAATTGTCGTCAGGGAAACTTCAACCAGCAACTGATGGAAACAGATGCAGACACCCATGGCCAAAGATCAGACCAAGCTTGAGGAATCCTGCTGAAGAGAGGGAGGTAGAATTGTAGGAGCCAGAGGGGTCAAGGACGTCACAAGAAACCCACAGAATTAACTAACCTCGGCACATAGGAGCTTAGAGAGACTGAAGTGACAACCAGGGAGGCTGAATGGGACTGACCTAGACCATCTGCCTGTATGTGACAGTTGTATAGCTTGGTCTTCTTGTGGGACCCCAACAGCGGGAGCAGGGTCTGTATTTTACTCTTTTGCTGGCTCTTGGAACCCTAGTCCTCATATTGGGTTGCTTTGCCAAGCCTTAATACAAGGGAGTCATACAAGTATTTAGTCATACTGCAATTTGATATGCCATGTTTTACACACACACACACACACACACACACACACACATATGTAAACTTTTGGCAGCATGTAAAATAAATAAGTAAATAAGTATTCTTGTTTACAAAGAGAAACATTTTCTACAAAACCCCCCAAAACAAACACACCAACAAAAGAGAAACACAAACAAATAAAGAAACTTAAAAAAAACCCTGACAGCTCAAGAAATGAATTGCTATCATATTTGGGCAAGAAACTATTCTTGCCTGGACTATTGCATAAACTGGACACAGAGAACCCTCAGAGAGAGGACTACTGAACTTGCCTAAAGATGAGAAGATCTTTCGGGGTTCCTGATTCATGAAAGAGTCTGTGAGACATTCTGCAGGACACAACAGATAGTGACTGAACTGTCTTTGAAATGTCCTGCTTCATGGAAATGTCTCTGGATACCATGGGCCTGTAGGCTGAATATGGATGCCCCAATGGTATAGAGGAACTTTGGGTGACTGTCCAGGCAGCAAAATGTCTCTATCATTTCTAGAGTTTTGGATTTCTTGTTTACTTAGGTAGTATTATATTCTTCTGGAGTCTTTGATAAACTTGAAGAATGGTTAGTTATAGTTTTCCATTGTTATGATAAAAGATAAGGTAGATATAAATATTGTAACTGTAATTCTTGCTTAATAACTGTTTTGTTATATGTAATTTTGCTATGTTAAAGTTAAAGCCTTCCTTTTTTTTGTTTAAACAGAAAAAGGGGAAGTGATATGGGAGTGTCATATATCAATGTGTTGATTTCATTGGTTTAAGCAATAAAGAAACTGCTTGGTCTCATAGGTTAAAACATAGGTGGGAGGAGTAAACAGAACAGAATGCTGGGAGGAAGAGGAAGTGAGCTCAGAATCAACAGCTCTCCTCTCGAGGGCAGATGCCTCAGAGACATGCCATGCTCCCATCTCCAGGACAGATGTGAGAGCTCTGCTCTCTGAGGCACACGTGATGAAACTCCAACTCAGGATGGAAGTAGGCTAGAATCTCCTTGGTAATCCACCTTGTGGGCTACACTAGAAATGGGCTAGTCCAGGTGTGAGAGTTAGCCGAGAAGAGGCTAGATAGAAATGGGCCAAGCAGTGTTCAAAAGAATACAGTGTCCGTGTAATTATTTCAGGGCATAAGCTAGCCAAGCAGCTGGGGTGCTTGAGGAGATTATTAATTATTTAGCATGAAAAATAGTTTAATTCCGGAACCGGCACCAAAGCTACAGAGAAACCCTGTCTTGAAAAACCAAAAAAAGAAAGAAAGAAAAATAGTTTAAATACATTCTATTTGGATAAACAAATTATAAGATATAGAATAGTTGTGGTGATTATAGTTTTTTCATACAAATGAAAATGTGATCAGTTGTTATATAACTGAACAATAAATTCAAGACTGCTATGGAGATCTCTAATGATAGAAAAATTTTTGTATTTATACCTAGTAAAAACAAATATACATGATCATATTTGTAGATTGAATGGAAAGATTGTTTTATTTGCTTCATGGAGGAATTACAGTACATACTAGAAAGTAATAATGAATAAGGTTGAAATAGCGAGGGATTGAGCACTTGTCAAGTCAAAATTGAAGGCATCAGGCAGGAAATTGGATTTTGTTTTAGGATAGCATGCAGTTTACCTTGTACCACTGTAACAAATGCCACAATATATACTTTATGACATCTTATCCTTCATTTGTTTCAGTTCTTAAGATTTGAAGGCTAGAAGGGACTCTGATTTTATTGAAATATAATTCACTATTAGGCATGTTAGGTTTGTTTCTTAAGTATGTATTTTTCTCCAGAGAAAATGTGAGCTTTTGGTTGTCAGCTTCGATAGAGAATAAATAGCCCCATCAGTACTCAATCCAAATTCCAAAAGGTCTTTGACTCTCATGACATCAAACATTCTACAGGTACTTATGCTTGTTAAAATGCTAGCTGTTCTCTGCTGCAGGCTGGATGTAGCATTTTGTTTTATCTTTCTTCTTGGTTAGATGATAAATGAATGAGAGAGAAAGAAGAATTCAATAACAATACCTCCTTTATCAAATTCTAGAATGTACCTCATAATTTATATAATTTATACAAATTCATACAGCTAAATCAACAAGTTCTTTCCTTGTGGATGAAATAAAACATACATGTTAATTTTGTGTGCTCAATAGAGTCATGCTGACTCTTCCTTTCTATCCTCCCTTAAAAAGAGAGAAATTGCAGAACACACTCACCACAATATAAGGTGTACAACACAAAAAAAATTCATTGACTTGGCAAAGTCCCAGTGCAAAGTCAGAAGCATGAGTTCTTTTGGGAATATTTGTGGGGTTTTGTGTGTATACGTATATGTGTTGTGCATGTGTATACATATACACATATGTGCATGCAGGTGCACACACATATGGACACACATAGAGTCCAAAGATCAATAGTGAGTGTCTTCCTTAGTATTCCTCCATCTTATTCTTTGAGACAGGCCTTTTTTTTTTTTGCAGCACATAACTCATTGTTTCAGCTGGGTTAGCTGGTCAGTGAGCTTCAGGGATCCCTTGTCTTTACCCTTCTTCTCACAAGACAGGGTCATAAATTCATGCTAATCTTTCTAGATGTTTTATGGGTAATTGGGATATGAACTATGTTTCTTGGAAAACTCTTTATCCACTCAACTATCTCCATAGTTCAATATCTGTTCTTTTTTCAATTTATCTCATATGTATGTGAGTGTCTATGTATGTTTGTGTGCACACATCAATGTGGGTTTGTGTACGTTGGAGATTAATAAGGATGTTTTGGTGTTTATCTGAAAACTTGTGGATTCAACTCTTTCTACCATGTATATTTTAGGGATCAAATTTAGGTCATCATTCTTGGTAGCAAGGTAGGTCACCTGATGAGCTCTCTTGGCAGCCCAATATTTTAAATAACAGTATATTTGTTGAGCTTCTAAAACACTCAAAAGTCCAAATCTATTGATGATTTGTAGCTACTTAATATCATCACATACATCTTGTGCAATTCAACACACATTCACTATTTCAGTGTCATTTTGCTGACTGAAACAGACAAATAATTTTAGGCAAATAAACATCCCAATATTCAATAGTAAAGAAGTTCTGCAGAAGAAATTTTAATAATTATTTGAAATATGCACTTTTCTAGTATAATCCTTTCCATCACACATTGAACACTATTTTATTGACCACCCATATACCAATATTTAAAGTGGCTAAGTTATATATGAAAAGACAAGCAAAACTTTCCAAAGACTTAGGTAACAAAACTGCAAGGATTTCAAATGAGACCAGCACAAGGACATAATAGAGGCCATATTGCTGTCGAGTTGTCAACAGTAAAACACAGAGACTCCTTTGTAAATAGATAAAACAATGTTCATAGAGAAGGAACATTCCCCATAAATTAAGAGCCAAGCTTAGAACTTTCAGCAGAAGCCTCAAAGTCAGAAGAAAATAGAAAGAAATTTCTTGAAGCATTGAATAAAAAACAGCTGCTCTGTGTACAGTAAACTTAGCCTAGACGAATAAAAGCAACATGTGGCTATCAATTAAAATGAATCTCATGAAATGCATCACCATTAGACTTTCCATGTACAAGTTTTTATTTGGTTATAATAAATGGGTACAAAGTATTAACATGAAAATATAAAAATGTAAAGGTGAATATATATTCAGCTTCAGAATACTCTAATACTGTATAGTAATGAGTGAATCACTTTTAATGCTTATATGATATGAGATTTCCCTCTGTATACTGTAATTACTTTTAATGAATAAAGAAAACTGGCTTGGCTGGATAGGATAGACCAGAGCTAGACTGAGAAAACTGAACAATGCTTGGAGAAACAAGGGCACCATGCTGGGCTGGGCAGGGCAAGCAGAAAATGCTATATGTATCCTAGTAATGCTGTAGTTTAGATTTTAAGACGTGCTTAGCATTTTAAGAAGCTGTCATGGTCTGAAAAATAATTATAAATATTCAATATAGACAAATTCAAATGGAAAAGATCTTTACATGGGTCACAGCATTGGATAAATATACATAGTCTTGGGAGAGAGAAGAAAAAGAATATAGACAGTTATAAAGTATTTAAAGAAACAGAGTACAGACAGTCATGGATTAAAAGGTGGAAAGAAAGACTAAGCCACATAAGGATGGCATATACACAGAAAGTCTGGATTATGTATATTATTGTGTTTTCTTTGAATTTTTTAACTGCAAAAAGACATTTGATACATAGAACTCCTAAGCCAAGCCAACATGCATATATTTAAAGGTATCTTGAATTCAAAATATGGGTCTAAGGATATGTTGCTTTGGAAAAGAGGTTCTTCTTTTCTTTCCACAAAGGATGAGAACCTGTGGACTGCTTCCAGACTAACATGGTTTGATGCATCAAAATCCCCTGAAAGTTTGCTTCTCTCAACTGCTGACTGAGATGAACTTAGCACACGGATACCCAATAAAAGATCTGATTAACAGTGTTCTAGATGTACAAAGAAGTATTTCTGATGGATACGGGTTCTTCACATCTTTCAAAGATTACAGAAAATGACATTATAGTATTTTAAAAATTTAGAACTTTTTATTACAGTGAGACACATCTGCTCCTGGCATCACTAATCTACTTCAAGAGAAAGATGGGCATTGATGTGGCTCCTTGTTTGTAGCTTTGGTTAACCATTTGGGCAAGAAACTGCTCTTGCCAAGACTGCTTGATGAGCTGGATATGCAGGACCCACAGAAAAATGATTGCTGAACTTGCCTCTAGGTGCAATGGTCCTTCAGGGTTTCTACTTCATAAAAAAGTCTGCTAGACATTCTGCAAAACACAGAAGAAAGTTAGTGACAAACTGCCAATATAGGAGGAACTGTCTTTGAAGTTTCCTGCTTCATGGAAAAGTCTGCTAGATACTATGGGCCTGTAGGCTACTGAAACATGTCTTAACTCTGTTCTTTTGTGTCTAAGATTTCTTTTTAAGTATTCTCAGGTTTTAAGTGGATTTTAGTTGGCCATGTGGGTGTCAATTTGTTGAAGGTGGCCACTTGTTTGTTTCAGCTGCCCAGAACCAAAATAATCACACAGACTATATTAATTAAATCACTGCTTGGCCCATTAGCTCTAGCTTCTTATTGACTAACTCTTACATATTAATCTAACCCATTTCTATTAATCTGTGTATCGCTACAAGGCTGTGGCTTACCTGCTAAAGTTCCATCTGGCTCAGGCAGGGCTACCTGGCTTCTCACTGACTCCCCCCTTCTTTCTCCCAGTATTCACTTTAGTTTGCATGGCTACCTAAGTTCTTCCCTGCTATAGGTCCAAAGCAGTTTCTTTATTCATTAATGGTAATCACAGCATACAGAAAAGAATTCCACATCAGTTTTGCACACAGGTAAGTAGGATGGAGACAATTTGTAATTGCGATTCTCTCCTCATTGGTATATCTCAGTTTGTTTTCAGTTGACAAAAACTATGACAATGTCAATACTACTTATAGCAATTTATAGATTCAAAGAAATCTCTATTAAACTCTTAAGAGTGTTCTATTTCACAGAGTATGTAAAGAAGATTTTGAAGTGATATGGAATTAAATAATCCCTCAACTAGATTGAGTAATCTTGACTAAGAAGATAAAAGCAGAAGGCAACACACTTCCTGACAGTGAGTCATATAGCAACACTATAATCATAACTAGGGTTTATCTCTGGCAGAAAAAACAGATACCTAGAGCAATGGAATGGAACAGATATTTCAGAGTACTTCCATATATAGAAGTTCAAACAATTCTTCACAAAGATGTCAAGCATATACAGTTGGTAAAAGTTTGTCTCTTCTCTGAATTGTGATAGAAATATATGATACCATTTTGTTCTTATCTAAGTTGTTCTTCTGTTTATCAATAAAGACTCAGGAGTCAGATATTGGAGTAGAAGCCTGCTAGTCACAGAAGCCGAGAAGCAACCAGCTGACCTTCTCTTAAAGCATCTCTCCTGTTCCAAACCAAAAATGTTTACAAATCTCTAAATCCCTCTCTCCTCCTTCCTGTATATCTCTCTATCCATTTTACCAGGTCCTCTGTACACTCTATGGCTAATTCTTGTCAAGTAGTCACTCGCTTCACACCTTGATCCAAGGTTAATTTTATTAACACAGTCTTGGAGTTTCACAGTGAGAACAAATATCCCACAACCATATCTATATTCGAAACTATTACAAAAAGTTTATTTTAAATCATGCCCAAAAACTCATGTTGAAGCCTTGGTTATAAAACCTGTAGTCATAAAAGTCCTAGGTAAACATGGAATAAAAACATCTTGGCATTTGGCTTTTAATAATTTTTAATATAAAACTCAAGGCATACAGGCAATATAAGTGAATATAAACAGGGATGGGTTCATGAAATCTATAAGCATCTGTCTGTCAAAGGCAAAGATCACACAATGAAAAGTTTCTCTATTGAATGAGGCTGAAGACCATGTAGCTCATAAGAGGAAACTGCCTAATAAGGAACTCATGGCATATCAGCAAAAAGTTAAAATAACCTAATTTAAAAGAACACCACAATATATGAGTAGATGTATTCATATGCAAATGAACAACAGGCACATTAAAGAGTGTTCATTGTTACTATCAGAAAATGCAAATCAAAATCATAGCAAGAGATTTTCTAACACTTTGTTAGTATGCCTATTATAAAAATGTGAGCTAAGAAATGTTCAAAGTGGCATGGGAATATTTTACAGGACTTGCAGTTCATGGGAATATAATTTGGCATAGCTATATGGAAAACGACTTGAAAATTCATTGAAAACTGACGTTGTAACAACATGATTTAACAATTTCTGTTCTGAATGTGGAAATGAAATGAGAACTGATGTGATATGTTTATGCTCTTGTTCTTCACAGTGTTGCCCTCTGTACTGAGGTAGGGAGGCAAGACTAGTGTCTGCTAATGGACGAGTGAGCTCAAGATGTGGGGAAGGTACACAGTAGAAAATTATCCAGGCTTGAGAAAGAAATTCTATAGCCTAAGACAACAGGACTTGAAAAATATGCTGTGAGGTGAAATAAACCAAGCACAGAAATAAGTACTGTGTGATCTCAGCTGTGCGTAGAATCTAAAACAACTGAACCCATAGAAGGAGAGAATTGAACAGGGAGATTGAAGGATGGTTACCTGGGGTTGGAGATTGGGAGGTAAATGGAGAAATGGTTTCCAGGTTCAAATTTGCAGTTACAGTATTGTTATATGCTGAGGGTCTAGCATGTGGCAAGCTGACTGCGGTTAGGACTCCTATACATTTCTTATTTGCAGAGGAAGTGCACACACACAATGATTCTGTGATGTGATGAATATGTAAATTAGCTTACTTGTTTAAAAAACATTAAACAGCATCCACGCATTTATTAAATTATAGTGTAGCCCCTCTAGGTCCAAGTCTCTACCCAACCCTACGATGGCTCCCTTAATTAAGATATGTGCTTCCCTGCTCCCCTATCC
>NW_004949110.1:3321468-3325353 GCF_000317375.1 Microtus ochrogaster
GGGGGGAGGTTAGGAGGGGGGGAAGTTGGGGGGGGAGAGTGGGAGGAGTGGGAGGCTGGGAGGAGGCGGAAAATTTTTTTTTCTTTCTTAATAAAAAAAAATAAATTAAAAAAAATTATAGTGTAGCAAACTGGAATGATTTTTGTCAACTTGACACAAACCTAGACATACCTGAGAAGAAAGAATCTCAGCTGAGGAATTAGCTTTGTCTGTGGGACTTTTTTATTTGTTTGTTTTGCTGATTGATTTGAGTGGTACAATCCCTGGGCTGTACAAGAAATGTAGCTGAGTATGTGAGAGAAGCAAGCCAGTATAAGCAGCAGCGTTCTTTCATGATCTCTGCCTCAGTTTCTACCTGCCAGGTTCCTGCTTGATTTCCTGCCTTGACTTCCTTCCCTGATGGACTGTAACCTGTATGCAAAAAAAAACCCTTTCCTCTTTAAATTGCTTCTGGTCATGATAGTTATCACAGAGATAGTAAAGCAAACAAAGGCTCATCCCTTAATTAGATACCCATTTTATTAGCTAATTATCATTCAATACAAGAGTTGATTTCTAAATTTGTTAGATATTACATGCAAAACAAATGCCATTAAATGCAGAGAGGAAAAAAAAAACTTAAAACAATGAGTCTGGCCTAGGGCAAGAAATCCCTGTAGTGAGAAAGTCATGAACTTACCCAATTCATCACAATGAGTTCACAAGCACCATTTTCTTACATTGTGGGTTTCAGGAACATTTATGCCCTTATTTCCAGGCTTTCTGAGATGAGAATCTGTTGGATAGCATGCGACTTGCCCTTTCAGTGTTCTTCTACCACCCTGGGAACGTCTCAGCCATCTGGAGTTTGTTGTCACACTGTGATTTCTGCAGGTTTGTTTAACTTTTAATGTCTCCAGTCATTTCTTTTATTATTTTCTCTGTGCATAATTTTTGCATTATATACTCTTTATATGTTTTTTAAGTGTGTATTGAAATTGCTCAATTTAATCGTGAAAGTGACTCTTTAAAGACTCAGTGTCTTTAAAGTAATTCCCATTCTTCCTGGTACTTAAAGATTTGGCTCTATTAGAGT
The DNA here is from genome assembly GCF_000317375.1 of Microtus ochrogaster. Taxonomy (NCBI): domain Eukaryota; kingdom Metazoa; phylum Chordata; class Mammalia; order Rodentia; family Cricetidae; genus Microtus; species Microtus ochrogaster. The sequence continues at coordinate 3,322,544 of NW_004949110.1, forward strand.
CAGTGATCAGAAAACAAGTCACATCTACCAAATGAGCAGGGCTAGATGAGGGTCAGGTGTCATGAGCATGCCCAAGCAGCACCCTAGATGATTTAAAGTTCCAATTGATTTACTGCTTATGTTTTCTTAGGTGATAAAGCCCACTGGTTTTTTTAAATCTATTACTCATGTTTCTGAAACATGGAAAATTACTGCAGAAAGAGTGTTGCTGGTGATCTAATGATGACAGGATGTTTCCTAAAATGAACTTTTCTGAAGATTAATTTACAACCAAAATTCCCCTTTGCCTAAAACTTAATCTATTTCTAAATATTATGGCTCTTTCCTTTGCTCCTCATACTAATTTTTCCTTGATGATGAATTCTATGGGTGCTCAGCAATCTCTGCAAGGTAAGTATCCCCAGGCTTGGCAGCAGGCCCCCTCTGCAGACCTGAGTGCTGCTGCTCAGCATATCACAGAGATAACCTGAGATGAGCACAATGGATGGTTCTGTGTCTTTTGGCTGTATTTATCTAAGCTGTATATTTGATACATCAGCATTGCATTTCTCCACCCTCTGCTTCTTTCACACCATCACCATGTTATTAGTAAGAATATATCAACCCCCTAATGAAGTTATGAATGGGATCCCATTCTAAACTAAACAGAAGGCCCCAGATATCCCTACCTTAAACATTTTATTGAAAGCATTTCCTTCATTTAAGAGTTTTTTTCATTTCCTGATTGAAAAATAAAATTAGCTAGGAGTTAACTCAAAATCATAAAGCTTCAAAACTTGCTTTGATTTTTGTTTTCAACACATTGATCCGAGCCCATTCAATAATAGCAGATGGCTGACTTTGCACTTTGTTCCTGGCCCAATCTAATCATTTAATTTTCAACCATTTGTTATAATTCTGGATCAGCGCATATTAATTTTTCTGAATAGTGGTTATTGTTGTGACATTTTTCAGATAGGTATATACAATACTTTGATTTTTTTCTTTGAAGTACAATTATTTCAAACTCTTTAAAAATATTTTATAGGACTTAATTAATACTTATACAATAGAGTGAAACAGCATAAAGGTAAATATGCAAGTATAATAAAAATATAAACTCAGTTAGCAAAAACACAAGGAATACTAACAGTTTAAAGATAACAGTATTCAAATACTTAAAACTGTTTTTTTATTGAACAAATATTTTTAGACATTTGTTATACATTAGCAAATGTGAAAATGTTCAACAAATACTTGAAAACAAAATACCATAATCCCTGCTGCTCTGTGTGGGAGGCGAAGAACAAAAAAAATGTTTAGAAATGAACTCTGTCTCTTAAACCCAACCTATGGCATGTATGACTCTTGTCTTCTTAAATTTCTCATTCACCCTCTAATGCGATGCTTCAATCTATTTTTAAAAGTTTTGAAGAAGAAAATCTTTGATACATAAAATGATAAAATTTTAAGAACTAAGAGGGTCTGTAACATGAGAGTTATTTGTAGAACGTAACAGCCAAAGAAAACAAGCTAAGCTCAATCCAACTGCTAGGTAGGGACATCTAAAAGAGTGGGGTTGCTTTTCATGCAAAACATTGTTAAGACAGTGATACCTAAGTTTGGTTAGTTTTAGGGGCTGAATCACTCCTAAAACAGAGTTAATATAAGCTGTAAGTAAAGAGTTCTGACTATATAGACTGATTTTATTTAGAAATTCTAACACTGGCATATGGCCCCCAGGCAGTGATAACTACATCCCTTTAAAAAAGAGAAAATTTAAAATAGAAATAGACATGTATAAAAGGAAAATATCATAAAGTCACCCAGGGAGAGAGCTGTGTGACTATATTCGTATGGCTACAAGACAAAGCACAGATTTCTGACAAACTCCCCAAACTAGGAGAGGCACTTCAACCTACAGACAGGCAGTAATGTGAAGCCTTTGGTTTGGGATTAAAGGTCTTTGGAAATGTAACAAATATTTATGCCAAGTTTTCTTATTTTCAAGACTATTATAACAATAGTAGAGAGTGAAAACAATGCATTTTTGAGATAATAAGAAGTTGTATAAAAATAAAAGAACTATATTAATATTAGAAGAAAGTTGTTTGAATATAGATTGAAATGAGGGCTCATGGATATTTTGTAAAGGACACATGGTTCACATTATTCTTTGGAGATTGGAAACCTTGAGAAAACACAGAGATTGAGTTTAAGTTACTGGATCTAAGAAGAGGTAGTATTGTTCTAAGAGAGAGGGACAGCACTGAAAAATACATGAAGAAGAAATAGCAGAGGGTTACCGACACTTTAATTTTGTAAGCGCTGTGGATTTGGTTCAGAAGAAGCTAGGCTATGCAGGCCTCATTTGGTAAGCTAAAGATTGGTGATCAACCTCAGCAACCAGAAGCTATAAAGGGAGTATATAGATGTATAATATGGCCCAGCCTATTTAAGACATAAGACATGTGTTCAGGGATGCCTTGCTTAAAACAATTCACAGGAAAGAGAGTAAGAAGTTGAAATTCTTCATGTGGGATTCCCCTCTTGTAGAGAGCTGCGTGGAACTGCACCTAAAAGATGGCCCTGGCTTCCTCCCTCTGCGATTCCAAAAGCAAGTGCTCTCTAGGATAAACAACTCCTTATTTGGCTAAGGCCAGACTCTTGTGATCATCACCTGATGATCGCAAGCTGTTTTGCGTATGTGTGGAGCAATGAACAGCGCCCATGTGGCTATCCAGGGTTGGTTGCCCAGGCCTACTTAAGCGCTGGGAGAGGTTTGCCTGGAGAGAGAGAGAGAGAGAGAGAGAGAGAGAGAGAGAGAGAGA
>NW_004949110.1:3326601-3373780 GCF_000317375.1 Microtus ochrogaster
TTGATTTGCATTTCCCTGATCGCTAGGGAGGTTGAGCATGACCTTAAGTGTCTTTTGGCCATTTGTACTTCTTCTGTTGAGAATTCTCTGTTCAGAGTTCATCCTTTCCATCTACAATGATTGACATCTCACCGCAATATTACAAGGATATTGAAATATCAGCGTTACTACTGAGAACTTTGCTTGGTAATTATAACATGGTCAGAATGTGCCAGAGACTGCCTCCTTCCAGTACACAGGCTAAAGGTGAGACAGTCCTTCAGGGTTCCTGCTTCATAAAAGAGTCTGGAAGACATTCTGCAGGACACAGAAGAAAGTGACTGACAAACTACCATAGAGGTAAAACAACCTTTCAACTTTCCTGCTTTATAGAAAAGTCTGACAGATACTATGGGCCTGTGGGTTGATGATAGATGCCCCAGCATTACAGAAAAACTTTTCGTGACTGTCTAGGAAGCAAGATGTCTCTGTCAAGTCTAGAGTTTTGGAAGTTGCTTACAATGTACTTTTTAAATTAGGTAATATCATATCCTTCTGGGGTCTTTGATAGAGTTGAAGAATAAATAGTTATAATTTTTCTTAGATTTGATAAAAGATACAGTAGATATAAATATTGTAACTGTAATTATTGCTTGATACCTGTTTTATTATACCTAATTTTACTATGTTAAATTTAAAACCTTCCTTTTAATTTAGACAGAAAAGGTGAGATGATGTGGGATTCCACTCTGTATGCCATGAATATGTTTTGTTACTCTTGGTCATTAAAGAAGCTGTTTTGTCCAAAATTCTTAGTAGAGTAAACCAGGCCAGAAATCCTAACAGAGATATAGAGAGAAAGTAATGGAGTCATAGAGACTTCATGTAGCTTTTAAAGGAGGTAGACTCCCGGAAATCTTGCCGGTAATTCACAGCTTTATAGTGATACACAGAATAATAGAAATGAGTTTATTTAAGAAGTAAGAGTTAGCTAGGATTATTCCTAAGCTATTGTCCAAACAGTGTTGTAATTAATATAGTCTCTGTGTAATTATTTGGGCCAGGAAACAAACGAGCAGTCTCTGCCTACAAGCAAAGCTGACTTTTAGAGGTGAAGATAAGTAAGTCTGCACCTCATGAGTTTTAGCTCAGCTTTGCTAGAAGGGGGATGTTGGAAATGGTAGCCATGATTTTCTAGTCTAAATAATCAGGCAGTAATCAAGGAGAAGTGGTTTTTATATCTTTGTTTTAAGTCAAAATTATTGAAGCCAGTTTTCCAATGAGGTCTCAGTACTTCTGACTGAGTTTGTCAGTGCCAATAATACTTCAGTGTGAGTGGGACATGGCAACTTACATGACTGACATCACTATCACAGGATATCAGGTACTGCCTCTGGCTTCTTGACTTCTTCATAGGCCTCACCATTTCTCACAAATACCAAAAGCTCCATGACATGCAATTCCATCCCAAGCCATTACTATTGAGACAGTTTTTGTTGATGTATTCTGAATTCTTTACGGTGATTCAAAGTCTAAGTGCTGAATCACATGCATGATTCTAGAGTTGTTTTTTGTCAGTGGGTAAGGATGGAGTTAATATGCCTTTTCTGTTTTATTCCTTGAAAATACTGAGAGATAGGAGTGAAGTTTATTACCTCTCACCATGTACAGCCAAGACACAATTGTTTGCTTCTCAGTTTCTGTCAAAATAATTCTTATTGTACAAGATTAATAACCATCCAACCTGATAAGACTCAACACACTATTACAATCTCACTGCAAATAGTAATTAAGCTTGCAAACAAATTTGACAAGACGTCCATGAAGACAAACCACTGCTGGGCATAAAATGTGAATGATTGGAACTAATTTGATATTTCCTCTACTGTTGAGGAAATCATAGACATCATTTCAAAATTCTCATTTCTTCTTCATTCTGTGAGTTTGGTACCAGTATCTGTAGGGGAATGAGGTACGCTGGTAAGAATGCTCTGTAAAACGTCCCAGCCACTCTTTCCTCAGGATTGTCCCCAATGAAGGGAAATTATAGGGCTACTTCTCATTACTTACAAATTTTTCATAAAGAGCCAAAATGAAATATGTTTTCTTCCAGGAAGCAGCATTTTACTTTTAGACTCTCAGTGTCATCATAGTACTTTCTAAGTTCTATCCTACTCAGATTTGCAACAAGGTTTTTTGGTGGAGCCTGGTAAGATGGAGGCACAACTGTAATCACAGCTCTGTAGCAGTTCTTTACATAACAAAAGATAATGTTTTGCTACTGAGAAAATAAGATCAATTGTTCCCTAAAATAGAAGAAAAAGTTCTACTACTGCTGTATTTATCTGAAACTATCCAAGTATTGTGCATGTTAACTTTTGGAAAGGCAGAAACATTAATTAAAGATGTTGCATAACATATAGTGCATTTTAATGGTATCTAAAGAAGTATCATTTATACAGAAAATACATAATCATTTTTCTTAGAAACTTTATAAAAGTGGGTTATATACTTGAGAAAGTTAGCATATAATAACACATCAAGGAGATTATTCAGGATTTTTGAAGGAAAGCAGAGATTTCTAAAAGTGAATAATTCAAAGTTATTTAAAAAAAACAACAAAGGACTGAAAATAGAAATCCTTTGAAAGGGTTCCTTATAGAACTTCTAAGTCCCATGATTTAGTCAATTAGTTAGATTTATTTTGAAAGAAAATAAAATTTTATAATTAGGAGAATTATAGCAGAGGAAACATCCAAGAAACATTAGTTTCAAAATAATAAAAAATAAATTAAAAGTACAAGGAGAAGTCTCCATTTTTTATCTACATGACCTGTTACATTCAGGTCCTTCACTCACTATAACCAAGTATGAAATTACGATATGGAATAGCAAACCTATGATCATGTAACCGGAAAGTGTGCCTAATAGAAACAGACACTGATCACTCATAAAAGTAATAAAACAAAACCAAGCAAACAAAAACAGAGAAAAGGAAGCCTCCAAATTTTGTCTAAAAAAATTTAATCTCCTCACTGAATATAGCAACAAAGTAAAGAAAATCCAGCAACCTAGCAGACATTGGCATGGCTACATCTGAAAGATGAGTGTTCATCTCCAGTAGAGAAAGCTCCCAGAAGAGACATCTTCATACATTTCTCCAACTTAAACATATCACAGCTTCACATGCATGAAATAAGAGCTACAAAAGAGATACTTTCATGATTCCAGCTTCTGTGGGCTTCATATGGAGTATGTTTATGCTCATTCATGAGTTTTCCACAAGGAAGAAAAAATTTAGTTCCTGATAATTGTATGGTTTAATATTTCTTTTTAGTAAGATTTAAACTTTTTGCCAACTGTTGTCTATCCATGAAAAAAATATATGAAAATGTATAGTAAAATTTGACATGAGATATGAACTTTATACCTATCATTATAATTTAGATGAAGGGCAATTGTAGAAAGGCAAACATTAAATATATAATGTCTTAGGAAAGGACTCTTTGTGTATCTTTAATCATGATAAAAATATTTACCATGATTGTTTGAAAGATTATACTTTTCTGTTACAAAACTATTCTTCCTTCCTGACACTCAATATAAAAGCTTTCAAAAATAGACAGGTGATGAAAGTATAATGTGGTTGCCAGATATCATAAGTATCTATACAGAATTCTGACAATTAAGTGTAAAACTGTTCATGAATCTATCAGGAGAGGAAATTTCTATGATACTGGAACTCTATGATGTCTCTAGTGTGGGCACTTGTTCAAGAGTAAGACAAAAGCGTACTGGATAGTGGTCCATAACTATTATTTGTAGCAAATTGCATGTATTGAATATCTACTATCTGCAAATTATTAATAGTATTTTATATTATGCTTTCTTTCTTGTTAAAAGAATCTATTCACTTGGGTGATAGTTTTGTATTTTAAAAAGTTACATATGTAGGTGTGTGTCTGTGTGTAGACTGTGCATGTGAGTGCAGTACCAATACAGACCAACAGAGGGTGTCAGTTCTCCCTGGAGCTGGGGTTACAGGATGCTGGGAATTAAACTCAAGTCCTCTGCAAAAGCAGTGAGCCGCCCTAATTGCTGAGTCATCTTTCCAGTCCTGTGTTTTTACAGTTTTAAAATTTATGGATACTTAATTTGTAAATGTTGACTTAAAAATACAGCTCTTTTGTCTATTCTAGAGGTAAATACAAATTACCATGGATTTGGAACACAGATTTGGGTTATCCAAATGTCATGTTCTAATGTGGTAATGGTTTCATGAAATTTTTATAGTAAAAGAACAAGGAAATCACAAATAAAAGTACTCTAAAATGAAAAAAAAATAGAGGCTTGAAATAAATATGACTCAGGAGTTAAGAAAGAGTTCTTACTACATTTGTGGAAAACCTGGGTTCAACTCAAAGCACTTATGTGACAGCTTAGGTTGGACCATAGATTATGCCTCTATTCTAGAGGACCCAAAACCCTTGCCTGGCTTTCAAGGACTCCATTACATACAAGGTACACATAAACTTCAGCAGGAAAACAAGCATACACATCAAAACAAGCTAACTATCCATCATTCATGAGACAAACTTTCAAAACCAGGGTAATACCAAAACTTTAAATGCTTTTAAAATTAGTATTACAAATTATGTGTTGATACCTGTCTCATGTATTTATAATAAAATTTTCATCTGGAAAATTTTCATCTGGTTGTACTGGTATCAAGGTGAATATTAAGTTTTACTTTTATTATGCAGAACTAAATAACCTTTACTCATATTTCAGTTAGTTTTTGGATTTGAGACTATATTAAATTTTGAATTATTTGTATATATCCTATTGAGGTTTCTATTTAACTTACAAGTAATTTTTAGATAAATTGTCTTGTACACTTTTAGAATGCTATTCCAGATTATGTTTATATAATGTATATAGCAATTATATCTATGAGTCTTATAAAAATAGGATAACTAAGCTGGGCAGTGGTGGTGCACGCCTTTAATCCCAGCACTCGGGAGGCAGAGGCAGGTGGATCTCTGTGACTTAGATGCTAGCCTGTTCTACAAGAGCTAGTTTCAGAACTGGCTTGAAAGCTAAAGCAAAATCCTATCTCAAAATATATATATCCCATTCAATGAAAACTTAGCAAACATACTACACTTAATTCATAAAGATTTTCTACATGTGAATTGAGAGGAATAGAATATAATGATTAGACTGATCAGTAAGGATGGATTTCCTGGTCAGATATCCCTTAAACCCAGTTTTCTGCTTGTCCAATTAACTATTATACTACATGCTTTCCAGTATGAATGGAAATTTCATTTAGTTATTTGTGAAATTCACAAACACACAGAAAATAGCAATTAAAATTTTGAATGAACTCTGTGTGGGTAGGAAAGGCAAATGTTAATCAATATATATATCTTCTAATGCTAATTAACATATATACATAATTGTTAATTAGTATATAAATATTCATACATGTATAATTTATGAAATTTTAGAATTCCACTAAATTAGTGGCTGCATGAATTAAAGAAAATTTCTGCATTATAATAATAGAAAAGTGCTTCTAACATGTGTTTTAACTGAGTGTATATCTGATAGTTTCATAGAAGGGAACACAATACCAAAGATCAGAGTTTTCATCATTATTTGGAATATTCAGATGATATTTTAATTTGTTGATTCCAAAGATAACCTATTTATAAAGTAACTTATAGATAATATCTAGATATATTCATTTAAGAAATTCAACATTATATGCAATTTTCTAAAATATTAAATAGAAATACAATGTTTTAATATTATGGAGACAAAATTGACAGTACAAAGCTTTTGTTGCTTTAGTTTACAAAATTTATGTTTGAGATAATGCATGTTTTACTATCAATATCCATACTTATTACTCTAAGACAATTTATTTTATACTGATGTAGTGATATGTTGAGGAAGGTCCTTCTGCTCCTCCAGCCAATAGCCACTGATATACCAGCCCATTGGGGCCACTGTTGGCTTGGAGGCCTGCAAGAGGCCCCTCAAGGAGTTTCCCAATGGTATCAGGTTGCCTTATCTGTCTGTTGTTGACCTGCATTCGTTGGACCAATGTAGGCCTTTACCGTATCTCCTACATATACCTGAAGGACAAGGTCTCCTATTTTTGTCATTCCCAGAAGAGATATTATTCCTAGAAATTCTTTGCCTGCAATCCCTTTGCAAATGTCCTAATTTACCACAATTGAAACACCTGGCAGTTTGATGTCTCCTCATTGCTTTGGAAATCGCTTCTCCTACCCAAGATTGATCATTATAGCTAAATGTCTCAACATTCATTGTATGCTGAATCCATTCATCCATAGGTGCTGATCTAGACTTTAAAGGCCCAATTATCTTTTTGCATTCTATGTTTGCATTCTCAAAAGCTAGAGATTCAAGAAGTATTCTTCTAGCTTCTGGGTCTGTTACCCCTATGTCCAGAGCCTTAATTAATCTTTGCAAAAAGTCAATAAAGGGTTCTCTCTGTCCCTGCCTAATTCGGGTATATGATTCAACTCTTTTTGCTGGATCTTGTATCCTATTCCAAGCATTTAAAGCTGCTTGGTGCCATAGACACAGTACTTCATCGTCATAAAGAGCTTGGACCTGTGGATCAGCATATTCTCCTGCACCAAGAATTTGATCTTGGGAAACCTTCATACCTTTTGCTCTTTCTTACTGTTCCATATGCTTGGATTCTTCTCTAAAATAGATTCCAAACATCAAGGAAGGTCCATTATCTAAAACTGCAGACACTAACTGATGGAAATCATGGGGAGTAGCTCTAGCATTAGAAGCCCAAGTCCTTATCATTTCCTTAACATATGCAGAGTGCAAGCCAAAATTAACAATAGCTTGCTTAATTTCTTTTAGATGATTCATTGCTATTGGCGTCCATCTAGCTTCTCTGACTCCCTTTGAGCCTTTAGACGTTGACGCTTTGTCAGAATAAATTACAGGGTATGTCGCTAAAACCCTGGGTAAGCCAGTTCTAATAGCTGGTGGTGGCATTGTATCCTGTCCTTGTGCCTTCTTACTCTGTTCACCAGCTCCAATAATTTCTTCAATCATTTCAAGTCTTTTTATTATTGTCTCTTTTGAATCCTGAATCTCCTGACCTGCATGAGTTTCTAGTAAAGATTGTATGGTTCTTATGAGTGCCATATTCTTCCTAAATGATAGAATATTCAAAAGAATACTGAAACCTAGTAACCAGTAAATTAAGTTATCCCGATAGTCATATAAATCTTGCATGATATGAGCCATTGTATTAGCGAACAAAACAGTAAAATTTGTGTTGGAAACAAAGACCGCCATATTACCTATTATCCAGCGGGTGGCACTGTTGCCAAGTAATGACAAAAATGGAGTCCTGTTTCAGTGTCCGCCTAGTATTTGTTAAAAACTGGGAAATGCAAGTTGCTCAACAAAGTAAATGTAATTGAATCAATTCCTTACACGGAACCATAAACCCAGAATCCAGGGGTAGAGAAGAGTAACCCGGAAGCCGTGTATGCCTTCACGTGACAGAGTCGCCCCGAAGGGGTTGCAGCTTTCGGCAACTGGCAACCGCACGTGCTATGGTTCGTGCTACTTAAGAGCTGTGCTTGCAAGGGAGATTTGAAAACGACTCAGAAAAGAGCAAACCATGCGGGCAGAGACTATGTGGGCCTGTGGAGTTTAAATCTACATGGGGAGGCAAACGATAGGGTACGTGGGGACTTGAAGTCAATCTGAGGTGTCTAAAGGAAAAATATAAGAAACTGCAGCAAGAAAAGCCACTGCGTGATAATTTATATTAAACTGCTGGCTCCACACGCACAAGGCACAGGCCACGGCTGAGGGAGGGTGGCCTCGCACCAAGCCGAACTAGCGGCAGGCAGCCGAGTGGGGGAAGGAGGGGTCCTAAAACCAAACATTGGGTGCCAGATGGAGTGGAAGGCATAAGTCAAAAACAATCCCACATCAATTTATAATTATGATTAATAGAATGGTTATTTATTTAAAGGGGAAAAAACTTACAGATCACCGTCCCAGACAACAGCCCTCTGTGCAACCAGAAGGGAGTCTAGTCGCTGGAAGCGGAGCAGGAAGTAAGAGAGAGAGGAGAGGGAAGTGGCCGCTTTTTTAAAGGGAGAGAGACCACGCCCCTATTTAATGGTATCTCAGCAGCTATTGGCTGGAGGAGCGGAAGGACCTCCTGCAACAGTGATAGTTTTCTCTTTTGTAATATTCTAGTTTATTTTCATAGACTTGGTGGTTACAGATGAAGAAATGTATAGTGCATGTTCTGGAACAGTCCTCAGTGCAGAAACTTCCAACTCTGTGGAGTTGGGGTGCACCACATCTAGAACATGTGTTCTTGATTAACTTCTTACAAGCTCCTGGCTTCCAGCTTTCTAGAGGTTCAGTTCCTGTCCTAGTGCTAATTTTTAAGTTTTTGAGAGTTTAATACACAAATACAATGTATTTTTATCATAATCACCATCCTTCACCTCACACGACACCCACACCCCTCTCAATTTCCCATCCTGTTCTTTATAAAATAATTATTAGATCCATCTGTGTCTGCATGAGTGTGGGGCCATTCACAGGAGCATGGCCTACCTACAATAGCCACATTGCTAAAAATAACTGACTTCCCCCCCAGCAGCCATCAGCTTTCAGTGTCTTTCATCTAGGGAAGGGTGCCTTGTGAGCCCCTCTCCCATCTGTAATTGAATATAGATTGGCTTAATCTTGCACTGGTCTTCTGCAAACAGCCATAGCCACCATGAGTTTTTAGAAACAATAGTCTTATGCTATACAGAAGACATTATGCAGTGAGCCTTACCAATCTTTGGCTCTTAAAATCTTTATGTCACCTCTTCTAAAGCATTCCCTGAATCTTGACAGAGACAGGAATATATATTTAATAATTTGGTGTTAATACTTATTTTAAGCTTGACTAGACATTTAGAAGTGCAGAAAATAAGGACCTGCATTTTTTAGATGTAAAGAATCTATTTTCAATAAAGGAAGGGAAAAATAAACATTTGAAGAGCTTTCATTCATTACCATCTTTGTACTGCTCATTCACTTATGTCAGAAGAAATGATGACTTTTTTTTTTTTTACTAATTCTTAAGATTTAACATTAAGAAAATCTTAGAAACAAGTTATATGACCTCATGGTAATTACATAGATTACATGGTAATTACATAGTAATTGTGAGGTTCCTGGTAATGGGAGTCTTGGTAAAATGGAACTGGGTTGAGAAGGGAAGTATCTTAGAGCTGGCATCACTGCTAGTCAAAACCCAGCAGTAATTATTCTTCATCAGAAGGGATTCTTTTCATTTCTGCCTCTTCCAGTTTCCATCTAGAAGGCTTTGGCTGCCTTTTCTGCATGCAACTTTATTTCTCATGAAGAGGCACAACCTTCTTTTCTAACTCTATGAAAATACTCTCAAAATTCTCTAGACTCTCTCCTTTGGTAATAACCCTGGCTAATTCCTGAATATCCAGTTTTACTCTGGGATCCGCATGCTGCCAACATGTGCAACTACTATGCTAGATGACCATGGTGATCGGGGAGTATCTCTGTCCCTTCTGCTTCAGACAGATGGGGTTGCTCTGAGTCATAGATCTCTGCTGACTTAGTGCTGCTGTTTGCTTCAGTCAGGGAGTGAAGTAGGCTGCAACCTTGGTTCCTATTCTTTATCACAGCATTGCATCCAACATGAACATTTAATATCTCTGCAATTTGCTCCCCTCTTATGTGTTTTCCTCCTTGAGGAGCTTCTCTTGTCTAACCCCCATCTGTTAGAGGCATGTTTGACACAACATGATTGGGTTTTTTGTTGGTTTTCCATCTTCACATCTTCTATATCAAGCCAGGATCTTCACCTCAACCATGCCTCTTTCAGAAAAATCCACTTGGAAATACTGTCAAAACTCCATTTCTGTGTGCTGTAAAAGTAAACCCCAAATATCTATATCAACTCTGCAATCTCAACAATGGCAGTAAACTAGTTTGACACCACATACAGATAAGTGTTGAATTTTGTTTACTATCAATGGTTCAAGGATAAAATTTTACAACAGATTTGGAAATTGCTTCCACAATATCACCTTCACTTTCAAAGACATTCTGTATTAGAAATCCCTGGCACTTGATTAGAAATACAGCTCAGTAATAGAACATTTATCTATTGTGCCTTAGGTACTGGATTTAATGACTAATGCTGTAACAAAAGTAAGTAAATAATTTATTTCCTTTGCTTTAATTTAAAAACGAGTACATAAACATACATAAAAATATTGACAAAATGTATTAGTCCTTCCTAAATGTCAAGTGTATGTAAAGACAAAATTATAAATCAGTCTTCTTTTATAATCAACTGATTAATAATTTTCTCTCTAAATTTATTATTATCTTATGTTAAATATGTAATATGTAAGCTGTACATTATACAAGCATTGATATAAAATTTAAAGTATGCATAATGCTTATCTCTCAAAGGAAACATAATCTTTAGCTAAGGGTATGTATTTGAAATATGATAACTAAATCAAGTATATCAATATGTGTGAAGTAATGTATCCATGAAGAGAAATGATGCTTCTATTGAAGTAGAGGAAATTAGTATGCATCATTAAAAACATTTGAGGTATAAACTGCAATAACATCTTGTTAAAATGATTCAGTGAACATCAAAAAATGCTTGTTGCTAAAAAAAAATCCTTGATGAGATGTCTCGTCTCTCTTGTCAATCACTTTGGGTTAAATCTTTTCAAAAAATAAATTAGAAACAATGAAATGGCTTAGTTGATAAAGGTACTTAACACAAACCTGTCTACTTGAGTTAATATTTTAAATTCACATAAAAGTAAGGAGAGTCACTTATGTGAAATTGACCTCTGACCTTCATGTGCACTCCATGTGAAAACCTATGCACATATATCATCATGTACTCATGCCAGCTCACAATAATACTCAATTTAAAAAGTAAATATTTTAGTATTTATTTTGATGTTATTATTATCTAACCCTTTCATTTAATTAAGGCAGAAACATGTAAACAGAACTTATAGCAGGAGCATAAAATCACTTAGCTTATGCATGAAATGTTTTACTTTTATTAGTTTTGTACTTCTAGAGATGAATTATTGAGTTTCCTTTCAAACCTAGTCATTATTTCCAAAGAGCCATTAGAAATATAGTGTAAACTCACACAAAAACTTAAGCCCTCATTTCTCATTTCCAGCTATGGTCTACTTATAAGACAAATCTTCTTGCCTCTATGTCAAAATTTTAGATGATTTTAGGTACTTTGGCCCTTGATTTTTTAGCTTTTCCCTTTGCTATGATGTCATCCATCTTGTACATCTCATCTCCAATTAGGACAAAATTTTACTTAATAAAATTTACATTGAGATTTTATAAAATTTCAGGAGAGCTTTGTTAAATAATTTATTAACTAATATAAATACATATATATATTTGTATATATTTACAAATTTAGACTCTAAAATGTATATTTACCCATAATAGAAAAGACTATGTATATATTTTTTCAAGCTGTCTCTAGAATTTCTAATGAACATATATTATAGTTAATAAATAAAATGAGCCAGCTGTGATGTCTCAGACTTATAAACCAAGAGGTTGAGGCAGGGAGAGCACCTACAAGGCCAACTGGAATTATGTAGGGGTTTCTTAAAAAGAACCCCTCAAAAACCTGGGGCCAGTACAAAAATCATTAGCCATGCAAATCTGGCTGTATGGTTTTAAATATGTTGGCTGTTTTGTCTTCAACTGGAATATGCCCATCTCTCTTAGGGTTTCTATTGTTGTGAAGAGAGACCATGACCAAGGCAACTCATGGTACAAGAAAATATTTAATTGGGGCTGGCTTATAATTTCAAAGATCAGTCCATTATTAGCATAGTGGAAAGCACAGAGGCTTACAGGCAAACATGTGATGGAGAAGGAGCTGATAGTTCTACGTTTTAATCCACAGGCAGCAGAAGCAACTATGTGTCACATTCCATGGAACTTGAGCATAGGAGACCTCAAAGCCCAAGCCCGCAGTGACAAAATTCCTCTAACAAGGCCACATGTAATTCTACAAAGTGATACCTGCTAATGGTACCACTTCCTATCAGGACCATCTTTTTTTCAAACTACTACACCAATTTGCCAGGTTTATACATTTAAATACCTATACCAGATTTAAAAAAAACAAAAAACAAAAAAAAGTCAAATCAGTGATCTAAGTTACAGTGTAGGAAATATAAAAAGAGAGCATTACAAGCAAAAAAAAAAGAAATTAATGGGTTAAAGAAGAAGAAAATTGAACTCAAGATTAAAGGCATAACATATTATTGATACTTTTATACAATGTACCATCTTTGTGAGATGAACAAATTATTTGAATGTTACAAATTCCTAAAGATCATCCAAGAAAAATAGAAAAATATCTCTCTTTGTCTCTCTTTGTCTGTCTGTCTGACTATCTATCTATCTATCTATCTATCTATCTATCTATCTATCTATCTATCTATCTATCTATCTACAATCTATCTATATTATATTATACTAAAGGAAATAAATGTACAGTGAAAAGATCTTATCAACCACCCTAGACTGATTCAAGGAGAAATTTTATCTTAGAAATAATATCAGCACTTTTTTTTCTTTCTCTGTCTTATTATTTATTAGTATACACCCTGGGTATGTATTCCTCAATGTTTCTGTACTTGAAGCAAATGGGATAATTTTGTAAGGTAGTCATTAGAGTCATAGCATTCTGATATTGTAATATATAAATCAAATTATGGGGAGCAGCAAATATCAATTGTTCCTGATACCCACCTCCTCTTTTGCAAGTTTTTTGTGAATAGTTTGCTTGTAAGCAGTTGTAAAGTGAACACAAAGGAACAATACTCATTTGAACTGA
This sequence comes from Microtus ochrogaster, assembly GCF_000317375.1. NCBI lineage: Eukaryota > Metazoa > Chordata > Mammalia > Rodentia > Cricetidae > Microtus > Microtus ochrogaster. Next base: position 3,339,569 of record NW_004949110.1, read on the forward strand.
CGTAAGTGACTTTCTAAATGGTCCTTAATTCTTTCGTTGTCATGAATTTCTAATATGTGTAAATTCAAGACATTGCAAAATGCATGATTTATACCTTTTATGTTCTAATTTTCCAGATCATTTACTTCAACACCATTTTAGGGATTTGGTGGACTGGGGCTGGATGATGAATCATTCCTAGAATTTGACATTCACACACAAATGAGCAAATACACATACACTTACTGTTTGATACATATTCAAACATTTTAAATTATTTATTATTTTTAAGTGCCATTAGAACAAAATATATTAATTAATCTTATGGTCTACTATTCTGCTTATAAAATAAAATAATTGTTTTTCTTCCTGTGTTGTGAATTTGTTAGTAGCAGATGATTTTAATATTTCACTTTATCCAAAAGACCAGACATCTAAACAGAAAATATAGAAGCACATGAATTAAATGACATTATATTTCAAATGTACTTAATGGATATATTTAGAATAGTTCAACCAAATGCAAAGGAATATAAATTCTACTCAGCATCACACATAAGTAGCTCTACAATAAGCAACATATTGTGACGTAAAACAAATCTTAGCAGATTTGGAATGATTAGAATAACTTCATGATATATCTTATTTGACCACAATAATATTGAAACTTAACAATGACAACAAATAAATCTCTAGTGAGTATGCAAACTCATGGAGATTAGACAATTCATTGCTGAATGATGAATGGGTATAAAAAAGAAAAAAATGAAGAACTAAATTAAAATTATAACAGAATACAACACAATTCTGGGACAAGTTAAATGCATTCTTAGGAGGCAAATTTAAAATGACACCTTAAAAATTGAAATACCAAAAATAAATGACTAAATTATTCAACAAGGAATTGCAAAAAATGACAGAGAAAATTCAAAACTTTCATCTAACACTCCATAAAGTAGAAAAAATAAATTGTAAAATCCTAGGGAATCAAAGGTACTCTGGATAGCTAAAACATTCCTGAGCAAAAAGATCAATGCTTGAGTGATTAGCATTCCAGATCTCAAGATATATTACAAACTCATGGTAATAAAAATAGATATGTAGACCAATGGAACAAAAGAGAACACTCAAACATTACCACTTACAACTACAGCCATTTATTATTTGATAAAGATACCAAGATCATACACTGCAGTAAAGAACCATCTACAAAAAAATAGTGCTGAGAAAGCTGGATATCCAGATATTAAAGAATGGAATAAGATCTTTCCCTGGCAAAAAATACTACTCCATATGTATCAATGGCTAAGTGTGAATTCTAAAACTAAACTGCTAGAAGAAAATATAATCGGTTCCTTATTCAGTGCATGAAAGGATACTACATAAACTCCATTTTGATTTTTTGTTTGTTTGTTTGTTTTTTTAGTTTTTCGAGACAGGGTTTCTCTGTGTAAACTCCATTTTGAAATGAGGTACCATTTCTCCAGAAACTAAGTCCAACTCTTGACAGACAACTCCAGAAAACTAAAAACTTCCTTGCAACAAAAACAATGATAACAAAGTTGTAGAAAGATTGTGCCACAAAAACTCACAAATATCCATTCATAGATGAGACAAACAACTATAGTGTTGAAAGGTAGGCATCCAATGGAAAAAGATCCCCAAAGCACAAATTTTATTTTTTAAAAGTAAATGATGCTGTTACCTAAAACATAGTCTCATGTATGTCTTTTTCAAGGAATTAAAATTGATACATTACATCAATGAAAGTATTGCTATTGATACTCTGCTATATATGTACATCAGTGACTAGCCTAATAGTCAGCAGAAAGACTTCTTTACCCAGAACATGACGGAAACAGATGAAGAGATTTACAACCAAGCAAACTTTATGCTAGTGTAGGAATCTGGGTGAAGGGGGAAAAGAATTGTAAGAGCTATAGGGGTCCAACTCACCCCCAAGAAAACCCACAGAAACAAGTAACCTGGGCTCATATGGGCTCACAGAGACTGAACCAACAAGAGAGCCTGCATGGGTCTGACCTAGGCAATCTTCGTATGTGTTACAATGTTTCACTTGGTCTTTTTATGGAACTCCTAACAGTGGGAAGAAGGACTGTCTGTGATTCTTTTGCCTGCTTTTGGGACCTATTCCTCCTACTGGATTGCTTATTCCAAACTTAATAGGAGAGGAGGTTTCTAGTCATAGTGTAGTTTGATATGCTGTGACTGGTTGATATCCACAGATCTTTCCTTTTTTGAAGAAAGAAATAGAGAAGGAGTGGGTGGGAGAGACATTGAGAGGGACATTGGGAGGTGAGAAAAGAGAAGAAACTTGGATTGGGATGTAAAAATATAGCAAATAAAAACAAAAATAAATATATACACTATTAAATTTCTTTTTATATATTTTTATATATTTTAAATATTTCTTTACTTAATCTCTGTATGAAAGTACAGACTTATCATCCCAGCACTTGGTACACTGAGTCATGAGACTTGTAATTTTGAGGCTAACCTAAACTACAGAATGAAACTTGGCAAAAAAAAAATTCCCCTCATAAGTATGTATACTGTAATTGCCATGTTTCCAAATGAAAAGGATTCTTGTATATTTCATTCAATTTCTCATAATAATAAGTAAATATAGAACTCTATTTAATATCTATTTGTCCCCTGACACATGTCCCCATAAAAATATTTTCTAAGTTTTGAAATCTTTATTACTGTGGCTCATACGAAGCATTTTGATAGCTACCTGAAAATACTATAACATGAGTTTGTTTGAAACTATTTAATTCCAGCAAGGAAAAAGAAATGTGTGAAACTCACAAGTTAGGTTAAGCATGGATAAGATGTTGGTAACTAGAACCTGTGTGAATAAAACACAGAGAAGCAAAGAGCACCAAAGGCCCAGATTATTCATGAGGCATCAAGAATGTATGAGGCACCAGAGGCACTGAATAACAGGATAAATTAAATATACATGAGACATATGAAACACTTATTATTCATGAGGTCTTAATTCAGTCACATATTGTTGACATCCATTTTGGCCCAAACAGTTCTATGCCCAGAAAACTCACATAAAACCCATTGCTATGCAGCAAGATCATCTGCAAGCTGTTGCTATTCATCAGGGGTGCTCATCTCTGTGTTTCTCCAATGGAGCAAGAACCTAACACTTGCCCAGGGCACTTTGTGCCAGTGGGTCCTTTGCTTGAACATCAACTCTCACTCTGGCAGCTCTATAATTATAGAGGAATTAGAGAAAGGTAAATTGCATACTTCACTCTGAATTCACACAGTGGGCCAGGTTGAATGCACATACTGTTATAAATATGCTCTTGTATTGTGTCCCTATTGCCTTATGCTCCATATATCAAGTGCATGTGAAAAATCAGGTGCTTTGAGCACTTTGATTTGTTTGTTCCCTACTTGGTAACTATTGTGACTGCTTCTTTTGCATTGTGCTAGAGGTTCATTGTTGTACTACAATAATTTTCCATATAGAATCTTCTGATCCAATCAAGCTTTGTCTGTCTTTGAAATTATTTCATTCACAAGGTCTTATTCATTTTACTGGATGTTGTACCTTCGAGACATAAATTTATAGGGAAACCAACTTCTGAGGTTTTTTGTTTGGTGTTTGGTGAGTTTTACTGTTTTTTTGTGCTAGTTTGTATTTTTTCAGCAGTTTATGCCATGAAAGAGCTATAAATGATAAGAAAAATTATTCTTCATTAGTTTTAAATTTATTTTATTTAAATTTTTGACAATAATTATTTTTATGTGTATATGTGAGGGTTGCAAGTGTGCTTTGTGCAGCATATATGTACTTGTTACCAATGGAAGACAAAAAAGTTCCGCCAGAAAATTGATTTCCTAATACTGGAATTATAGATGGTTATAAGCCAACAAATGGATACTGGAAACCCTACTTGGATCTTCTGCATGAATAGTAGATTCCCTTAACTGTCTGGTTGTCGTTCTACCATGACTTATTTGAGGACTGGCAGCAAGTACAGAAGATAAAGTAATAATTTCATTTTAATGTCAGCATTATGAGTTTCATTTTTCATGCAAGATGACTATCAAAAAATTTAGAGTTTTAACACAATAATAAATTCAATTATACTTCTAAATACATTTTACTTACATGGTAATTTTTTTGGTCTTATTAGTCAACCGATTGATGAAATGTATTTGACAAAGTCATTTATGTACTCAAGTTAAACTCAAATAAGCAAGAAAAATCAATGAAGTAATTACCATTTCTTAGCTCTTCTAGATATTTTAAGAATTTATATCCATGCAAATCCAAGTCTTTATGGTTTTCTGAAGCACTTAGATTACTTTCAGAGATTGGAAAGCTGCAAGGTGAATGGTCCACATAGAAAAATAATGACCACCTCAACTCTCCTTGATCTTTTCATTCCTTTGCTCAAGAAGAAACTGTATGTTTGTGGCTTAAAAGTTTTTGTTAGAACAGTTATAATTTTTGGATGGTGTCCCAAATAGAAGATTCCAAATGAGATCATAGACTGTGGTGAACATGTTATATAGGAAAAAAATCTTTTGAAATTTAGACATAGCAAATAGCATGCAATGATGGGTAGTTCCTTTTATAATGGATTAATTATTACTTGTTTTTGTTTGAGACAGTCTCAAGTAGACCAAACTGATTCTGCTGATTCTCTTGTTTCTTTTTGTTAAGTTATGGCATTCAAACACTCATCTATTATATCTGAATTGTGTCTTACTTCTTAACATAAGTTATGCAATTCAGTGATCTACTAAGTACCACTTTTAAAAGACCAATAATGTATTTAACAGTTTAGACAGATTATATAATAGTTATGCTGCATAGTTTTATGTTAACTTTGCACAAGCTGTAGGTAAATCTTTAGGGCATTTTCTTAATTAGTGATCAGTGGGGGAAGGCCAGTCTGTTGTGGATAGTGACACCCTTGGATTGGTAGTCCTAAATGCTGTAAGAAAGAAAAAAGAGCAAGTGAAAAGGAGAAAGTCAGTTAACAGCACTATTACATGACCTCTGCTTCAACTTCTGCCTTCACACCACTGCGCTGCTTGAGTTCCTGTACTAATACTTTTGACGCTAAACTGGTAAATGGAAGTGTGGATGAAATAAACCATTTCCTCCCCATGTTGCTTCTACTCATGGTATTTCATCACAGCAATAGTACCCAAACTGACACAGTAGTCAAAACGTTGTTGCTAGTTGCTCTTTACCAGTTATGTAGTGCTGTGCTCTTTAGAAAACAGGTTCCCACTCATACTCACATATCAGGAAAAGAAGAGAACACATTGTCAACATCCAGATATACTTTCTTTACATGTAGAAATGTAGCTATATCTTATATGTCCCACTATTTCTACCAATGTTCCCTTTTACCTATTAACTGTTATACATCCATGGATCTGTGTATCTTTCATGCTACTGGTGAAAAGGAAAATCATTTCCCTTTATCCTCCCACAGTCTTTGTCTGATCTGTAATTACATTTTTACACATCGGATTAACATGTAAGAAGCTAGTTTAATTACACATCATGCATGAGAGTCCACATTAATATGGAATTCAAGGAAAGGCCAGATTACGGAAAGTGATGTGACATCTTGTGCTACAGAACAGGACAGGGTTTTGGGATTGCTCTCAAATTATGGGCATGTGAGAGGAGGAAACACACGTTGAATCCAGGTATCTTTGTTCTTCATATAAAGTCTCTCAAATGCCAGTCATGGCCTGAGAGTAACTCACTTTCTAATGGAGATAGGATTAATTAATGAAAGTTTTCTTTGAAAGTGTTATTTCTTTCCCAAATTTCACTGTGTGTAGAAATCTCAAAACTGTGCAAAAGCGTACTAAGTTCATAGTAGAGTTGCTGCTTACGTCCATATGGTGTGATGCTGTACTTTATACCCTTGAAGGACTCAGAAAACTACACCCCCAAAAAATAGCACTTTAGTAACTACTTCCAGTGGAGAAAGTGCCCTAGAACAATGTCCCCCTGACCTTCCTTCTCCTGTCTTTCCATCTTCCACTCCATTTCTTGTCAGAAACAAGACATGGAAGCAAGGATTCCTTTAAATTTTTCTCAATTCATATCCTAGAAGCTTAGAAGACTCCTCTGTCCTTTCTCCCTTGAGGATTCTCTTCCCAGATGATTCCTGCCCCCTTACTTGTAGAAGAAATGTTAGTTCAAAAAGCTCAAGGAAAATCCAAATGAATAAGCCTTTCTAGGTTTCCTTTTGTAAAATGTTATCATTAGTTCATATCCCTCTGAGAAATGCAAAGCAAACAAACAAGCAGACAAAAAAGAGAAGAAGAACAATATAATACATTTTAAACAAATAATAGAATACTAAATATATAACATTGCCTATGGTTATGAATGCTCTAAAATAAAATCAATTGGATATCTGTTAGAGTTCTGTGAAGAACTTTTACACAGAAAACTGAACATTAACATCTATGTTAGAGAAACTTCTGTGATTAAAAACATAAATGCTTTAGTTAGTCAGAGTAAATCAATGTTTAAAACCAGAATATAGAGGGGATAAGCCAATGACTGAGTTTGGAGAATGTTTGGTACTGGGATTCAGTGTATGGTGAAATGAAAATATAAAGTTAATATTATGAAAATTTAAATTTCTTCTCTGAGTCTAAGTTACTTTTATGTATATGTATTCCAGGAAAAATATATTGAAATCTATAATTGCAGCTTAATGCTGGGTTATTAATATATCAAATTTAGTAGTATTTGTTCACACAAATAGAATAAATTTAGAGATGATTTTACATAACAGCTTATATTTTTAATAATTAATTTTTATGTCTGTTTCAGGAGCATTGTGTAAATCAGAGAAGAAATTTGTTGGGTGAATTCTACCCATTTAGTCTAATGATTCTGGGATCAAACTCAGGTCATTGGATTTGGTGCAGGTATTTTACTGAGCCAATATTTCTTACTGTAAGAAATTAATTTAAAATGTTTAGTAGAGTTTCATACAAGAGGAGGCTATCAAATGTTATTTGCAAGTGATGTGTATTTTCCGAAAGAAGAAACTGAGCAGATGAAAGCCGTGTAACTATGTTTGATAATAGACCAGGGCAAAGATAGTTCCATCAACCAAATTCTGAGTTGAGTGGTATACTTAATATTTGAATTAATTATCCTAAAGCAGGGGATTTTCATGTAAACCTGTTGCCCATTCCTTGCTGACCTCCAACTAACCCTTCAGGTCTGCATGTCAACACATACGAGGCTGGCAGCGGCGATGTTTATGTAAGAACTAGCATTCTTCTATATCTCACAATAGCATTTACTCGCTTTTGTGTTAATATATTTCAAATACTTTAGGGATATATGCATGTGAACACATGTGTATATATACATAAATATGTAAATTACCAGCTTAAAATGTCTATTATTTCACTTCATGATTTCTTAGTGATTAGTCTTTCTGGTCTGAGGAGCATCAAATAATCAATGATCATGAGTTCCACATGAAACTAAACTATATATTGAGACTTTATCTCAAAATATTAAAAGTCATATCCAAAAAAATAACAAAGCTGAAGCAAATAAATCAGTGGAGGAAAATCAAAGGCACTACTAGTTAAGAAATAGTATAATATACACATAAGAATGTAAAACATTACAACTTTCCATCCTCAATCTATATAGACACACTTATTCTCATATGTGGCTAGGTATACATATAAGCTGAACACATTGACTTTTAAATACATATATGATTGCTTTTGGAGATAGGCACAAAACTGACAAAGCTATGTTATCCTCAGTGGTGAAAGGCACTCTAAAATATGATTTTAATTCTTTGCATTATTATAATTGTTGTATTTTTATAAAGGCAATGACATTTTTGGCATTATTTTTGTTACTGAATATAAAACACACCTCTTACATTAGTGCACACTGCCTACCATCTTGGGGAAAGTAAATTTTATTCATTTATTTGTAATAGTATTTTACTATTGTTTTGTATGTGTGTACATGATGAAAATTAATCTTGAAAGCCCATAACTTAAAATTCATCAAGCAAGTATTATTTTACTTAAAGTATGTGTAAGATTTTATGCAGGACACAGTGAAAGTGGAAATATCCAAATACAAATTTGCTACCTAGTGGCTGCATTGGTAGCATGTCTACGAGGCCGTCTGCCTCTCCGCTTGCAGTGAGGCGATGGTTCTTCAGTTCACCGGAGATAATGAGCGCTTGTGCTGTCAAGCGCAGTGAATCCTGTGGAAATTGAAGTGCATTTCCCGTGAACATTTTCTGTGGTACATTTTAAATGCTGTCTTGACGATGATATGACATGAGGTTTTTTTTGTTATTGTTGTTGTTTTCTGGCACTAATACATCATCGTTCTGTAATTGCTCTGGCACCATCATTGACCTTTAGGAGTACAGCATATGATATATAAACAGACGCTTAGAAAAGATAACTGGCAATTGGGCTTTGTAAAAAAAATGGATTCTGTTTTTGTGATGAGAGTCATGATTATTATTGTTGTTATTATTATTTTATAGAAAGGTGATCTTTCATTGAGAAGTTTGTCATGTGTGTAAATAAAATATAGATAATATGGGGTATTTTAAAATTTAATAAATTTCAAATGGATAGAAAATATGAACTGTAATAATCTTTAAGCTACCAAGCCATTCTGTAAATCAATTTCTTATGTTCTTATTTTATCATCAAATATCATACAAGAAGGAAAAATTTTGTTAGGACCATTTAAGCTTTTTTGTTAGGGAAATTAAAGATCTTAGAGGTTTACTCCATGTGTGAGGAAATGAGAGTTCCTAGAGATGGAAGGAGATCCCCAAACACAAAAAGGAGCTTTTCCCAGCTTGCATGTGGGCATTTATATCCTCCTAACTCTTGTTTGCCAAAGGTTTTACTATGCTAAAACAAGAAGTCATAATTCTCTAATATATAATTGTAATAAATGATATTCAAAAATATTCATAATTACTTTTTCTTTTGACATTTTATTACAATTCACTGTCCCTGGAATTATCTGTTTTGATAAATAAAACCTGGGTGAAATGTGTATTTGCACATTTCCAACTAAGAGTTTTGAGCCTGTGGACAGCTTGTCTGCACACCACTTCTCTCTTCAATGAGTGCAGAAGCCCAGAGACAGAGTCTGTGAGGCTAGGTCCTTAAGTGAAAGGTAGAAGTCCGCAGGTCTATAAATCCGTTTTTATGGGACCTTGGGTTTATAGTGACAATGTTCTCCATAAACTGCAATGGACAAATATTTGTTCCTTTATTATCTTTTTATATTTGAAGTTTAACACTATGAATTTCTATTCTCCTGCTTAATCATTTTTTCTGTCTCAACTAGGGAGTCCTCTGTGGACTACCTTTGTGTAGCCATAATTTTTAAGAGCATCAAAGAATCATGATGGGCCTGGGTTGTAGTGCATTATAGATCATATTGACTGGAGGGAGAGAGCATATTATAGATACAAACGCAGTAATTTAAAACAAAGTTGGGGCTATAGCACAATGGTAGAATGGCATATTCTTTAGGCCCTAGGATCAATCTCCAGTACTGCAAAATAATAATAATATTAATATCGAAATGCACATTCTATTAGCCTGCTACAGCTTGTAAAGCAAAGTGAATCACAAATAAAAATATTTAACTAACACAAAGTAGTTTAAAACACATACATACTGACTGGTTAGTTTTTGAAGTTTCATGGGGTCCCAGGATTCAAACACTGGATGAACTAGAAGTCACGTCAGCAACGCCTGGGCAATTGGGTTGTTTCCTGGAGTTTTTTCTCCCTAGTGTCTGGCTCAGAATTGAGAGTGAAGCTTTCCAGGCTATTGCAGAGAGGTTCCTGAAGTCAGGTGTCACTGTCACTTCTTTGTACAGTGCTTTGCCTTATCCACATCCCAAGCATTGACAGATGCACCCTTTAATCCTGTGTGGTGTGTTTTAGACAGTGGGAGAATGATGGCCACCCTTTGGAAGCCTTTCTTAGTTCCGAGTTTAGTCATTCGGTTCTCACTGTCACAGCACTTATTTCTCTCCTTTATTTTCAACCATTGTCATCAATCTCCTTTCTCTTCCTCTTGCTCCCGGTGACCGCAAATCTTTCTTTTCTTTTGCTTTAACCTTTAAAAGGATGTACAGAGGCTGGGCGGTGGTGGCGCACTCCTTTAATCCCAGCACTCGGGAGGCAGAGGGATCTCTGTGAGTTTGAGGCCAGCCTGGTCTAGAAGAGCTAGTTCCAGGACAAGAACCAAAGAAAAAGCTACGGAGAAACCCTGTCTCGAAAATAAAAAAATAAACAAAAAAACCCCCAACAACAACAAAAAAAGGATGTTCAGAAGTCTACTGTGAAGTAAGAAATCATAGATGGGTGGCTTTTCTCCAAGGGTAAGGCCTTCAGGATGCACAAGAGTCCTGTCTATTGATAGCTTGTTCTCCTTGTAGTTGGATCCATTTTATTTATTTCATATTATTGGTACATGAGAGTCTGTGTTGCTTATTTTTGGTATTTTAAAAAGAGCTAAAATTAATATTTTGAACAAGTCTTAATGTAGACAGATTTTTACATAAGTAGTGTTTCAAAGTATATTACTTTTTAGTTTGTTTCTAAAGTTATTTGTCATTTGTCATTAACACAAACCTTGTTTTTCATTTCAGTAAAGGCATAGAATATGAAAAGTTGAGCAAGAGATATTCAATATATTGATTGAAACAAGTATGTTTGGTGTAAAATCAGTTGTAATTGCTCTCTCTGTATGTTGTGACTATCTTTTCTTACCGTTGGTTAATGAAGAAGCCAATTTAATTAGTAGCCAAGCAGGAAATCCAACCAGATACTGGTAGAAGATGGGCAGAGTCTGGGAGATTTCAGCAGCAGCCAGAGAAGCTTCTTGGCAAAATATAAAATAATAGAAATGGATTAATTTAAGTTGTAAGATCTACTTAATAAGCCCAAGTTAAAGCAATTTGTAATTAATATGAAGTCTTGGAGTGGTTATTTGGAAACTGGTGGGTAGGACAGAGGCCTCCAGTTACAATTGAGAAGTTATACTTCAGAAAATTTTAGAACATTTTGGGATGTGGGTATATTAGGCAATAAACCAAGGACAGAGAAATGGTTTAGTGGATAAAGCATTTTGCATGCAAGGACAAGGGCTTGAGTGAACATAATGAACTTGGTGGCCGACCTGAATCTTAGCAGTTCCTGGGCTTAAAATATAAAGTGAAAAGTGATGGAAGATTATAGTGACATCAACCTCCCTCCTTGACATTCATGCATACACACATTCACATGAACTTTCATACACATGCATACCACACGTGTGTGCACATACATATACACACGTACACACATCACACACGTGAAAAAAGAAAATAAACCAAATAGAACTCGTAAATAAATTCATTTGTTATTAGTTCTTGTGACAGAATTGGGGTTGAGCAGACATTATCAAATTTACTGAGTTCTTACATCTCAGAGAATATTTTCAAATGTTTCCAGCCTGGTAGCACTATCCAGTAGCAACATCTCTCCACCCCACCTTGCCAGCTGCTACATATGTCTGTGATCACAGGGTGCCTCTGAAATTGAACAAGTCACTTAACCAAGTGATTGTCCTTAGATGTTGTCATAAAGGATGTTCTTTTATATAGCTAATGACATTGGATTAGGAATGTGCAGTATACTTTATCCTCTCTTCCACAGATGGGCATCATCACCCCAGTAGTAGTAGTAGTTATCTAAAGCCTTGTGCACCCTAGCAGGTGATCTACCAATGAATGACTCTCCCAGCTCCTGTAACACATTTTTAATTGAGTTATCGTTTTATTCACTGTTATACTATGGTAATTTCTTATACATTCTGGATATTAACCTCTTGTCAAATGTCTTATTTGAAACCATTGTGTATATATTAGGGCTTCTGGTTTGGTGCTTTTATGAGATCCCTGAGTGAGAATGAGTGGGTCTCTGTTTATCTGTTTCGTATGACTTTTCATGTTGGGTTATTTTTCTTTTGTTACTTTCATAGTGGGTTATTTTTCTTCTGTTTATTTTTGTCCTATTCCAATGTATTAAAATTTGCTTTTTAGTACTAAATTTTATTTTTATCCCTTGGATGCTTATTTGTTTTCTAAGGAGGTGCACAGATGGGTGAAGCAGAATGAGAGGGGAGGTGAGGAGTACCTGGGAGGAGTAGGAGGTGAAAGTGTAATTACAAAAATTTCTGAAACAGCAAATTTATTTCTTTAGTCACTGCCTCCACTGTCTTTAGATGATTTTTGACAATATAGCTGTGTTAAATTAGGAGCCGTGACAACAATCTAAGTATCTGTTTAACTCTCCTATATCACAGACTTCTGCTTATTATAATAACTAAATTAACAACTACTAATGTATTCATAACTTTTTACTTTTCCATGGCATTTTAGTGTTGTAATATGAGCAGCGGGGCTGCGTTCCTAGCACCCCAACCGCCTGCTAGCTTATGCCCTGAAATAATTACACGGAAACTGTATTCTTTTAAACATTGCTTGGCCCACTAGCTCTAACCTCTTAAGGGCTAACTCTAATATTTTGCCTAACCCATTTTTTTTCTTTTTTTCTTTTTTTGGTTTTTCGAGACAGGGTTTCCCTGTGGCTTTGGAGCCTGTCCTGGAACTAGCTCTGTATACCAGGCTAGTCTCGAACTCCCAGAGATCCGCCTGTCTCTGCCTCCCGAGTGCTGGGATTAAAGGCGTGCGCCACCATCGCCCAGCTGCCTAACCCATTTCTAATAATCTGCGTAGCACCACTAGGTGTGCTTGCTGGGAAAGATTCAGCATGTCTGACCTGGTGGCTGGCTGCATCACGTCTCCCTGGGAGAGGGGAGCATGGCCTCGAACTCGCTTCCTCTTCCTCCCAGTATTCTGTTCTGTTTACTCCACCTATCTAAATTTTAACCTATCAGAACCAAGGCAATTTTTTTTTATTTAACCAATGACCTTCCTCCATCATTTCCCCTTTTTCTGTTTAAACAAAAAGGAAGGAAGGCTTTAACTTTAACATAGCAAAATTACATATAACAAAACAGTTATCAAGGAAGAATTACAATGTTTATATCTATTTTATCTTTATCATAACTAAGGAAAGCTATAACTATCTATTTTTCAACTCCATCAAAGACTCCAGAAAGATACAATATTACCTAAGCAAACAAGAAACAAGCAACTTTCAAACTCTAGAAATGACAGAGACATTTTGCTGCCTTGACAGTCACTCAAATGTAATGATGTAAGGGTAAGTCCCGCCCCTTAGGGGGCGTGTTTGCTTTGGGCTAATGTTTACCTATAAATTTGGCGAGCATGCTCACAGTGCTAGCTTCTGCTTTCCTGGTCTCCATGGGAATGGTGGTTCTCTATTTCCCCATTAAAGCTGTATATATTTTTATAATCTGTCTGCATTCATTTACGCCGTTACATTTTAGGAAGCAGTATACAGCCCAGGTCAACAATTTTATACTTACTGAGTTTGCATTTTGGTATTAAGAATGAGGAGATATTATTTTGTCTTCTAGTATTGTTGCATTCCTACTGTGATGCCTATATGATGAGGCAACTCTAAAATCAGTCTTCTATTATTACCACATTCTTACTGTGATACATATATTTTGAGAAAACCCTATAATCTGTCTTCTGATATATTACTGCAATCCTACTATGATACCTTTAAGCAAGAATAAGCAAGAAAACCATATAATCTGTCTTCTAGTATTACTAGAGTCATACTTTGATGGGTATATGATAAGACAGCACTATAATCTGTCTTCTAGTGTCATTTTATTCCTACTTTGATGCCTATAAAAGTCATAATCATGTAATTTGTTTTCTAATAATACTGCAGCCCTACTGTGATGCCTGAAAGGTGACACAATCCCAGATGTATTTAATGTGCAGTCACATTTGAAATTTGTTGTTGTGTGTCCCATATAGATGATGCACTTTACACTATAAAACATCTTAAACATGACTTTGCTGTAGACCGTTTCCTCCAGTATAGTAAAGATTTCATTGCTGCTGTACAGATTCCCAGATCATTTTTCCCTTTGACGTCTAAATAAATCTCAGCCTTTGAACAAAGTGAAATAGGGGAACATCATGATTAAGCTCTCAGTAACTCTGAACTAATTTTTTCATACTCATGGTATTTACTGTAGAAGACAGAGAATGTATATTTGTTTTGTACATTTGCGAAGTTTTGTCTAACCTTTGTTCATTTTATTCTCAGCTCGTTGGTTTCTCTCAGTTGGCTAATTTTTTCAAATTAATTTTTATTGAGCTCTCCATTTTTCTCTGCTCTTCTCCCTGCTTCTCCCTTTCCCCCTTCAACCCTCCCCTAAAGTCCCCATGCTCCCAATTTACTCAGGAGATCTTGTCTTTTTCTACTTCCCATGTAGATTAGATCTATGCAAGTCTGTCTTAGTGTCCTCATTGTTGTCTAAGTTCTCTATGATTGTGGTTTTTAGACTGGTTTTCTGTGCTTTATGCTTAAAAAATACCTTGCAGACCAAATTATTTCATTTTTCTCAGGGTCTTTTGAGCTTTCTGGAAATTTGTATCCTTATCTTCTACTATATTTGGGAAGATCTTAAGCCATTGTTATATTTCTTTCTTGTCTCTGCCATTCCCCTTTTCTTTCTTTCTGGGATACCCACAATGTCTGAGTTATAGTTTTATAAAAACTAATGTATTGTTCACTGAGGTGAACTATACCTCTCAAAGGCTTTCTCCAGAATTTCCATATCCTTCTTTTCTTACCTTACTCTGATATTTCAAAATACCTGTCATCAAATTTAGAGATTATTTTTTTTTCTGTCTGCCTCATTTTGTTGCTGATGTTCTTAACTGGGCTTTTAAAAATATTTATTGAGCTATTTAGTTGAGGGATTTCTGTCCAGCTCCTTTTTCTCCTCTTTCTGTCCTGTGCTGATCCTCCTCTCATTTCATTTGGTGCCTTCTCAGCATTTCATCACGCTGGCTATTATTTTTCCCTCTGAGTTTCTACAAAATCAATATTTTGAATTATTTGTCAGGCAATTTACTTAGATCTTCCTCATGATTTGTTGTTAGATGGCTAGTGTCCTTGTACAGAGAATTGCCCACTCCTGCCCCCCCCAATGTTTCTTCATGATTCTTCCAGCACCTTGTTCTTTGCATGTTTGGCAGGTCATTTTCAGAACACCTTTTATGGTAAGATATTTTCACCTGGTGATACATTCTCGGCTTTTTAAATATATAAGGCATGCTGACTTTTGTTCTATGTGTTGGTGATGTCGCATTGTTTCACAAAGCCTCATGGGATGCTTGCAGGATGGTACAAACATGCCTCAGTTGCTAACACAGCATTCATAGGCCGCGCAGATTCACTGGCAGCTCCTTTATGTGTCTCTGAATGTGAGTGTGGAGCATCTGTAAATTCCTGCTGAATACAGTGTACATGTGGTCACTCTAGTGAACTGATGCAGGTAAAATGCAGTCAAGGCAACAGCAGAGAAAGACTGTTCTTTTTTTCCCAAGTGTTGTGAAATATGGGGCTCTCATCATAAGCCTCAGGGAATATGGACCAAGGTACCAAATAATAATAGGAAGTAGTTCTCAGTGTCTGAGGTCTTCACATGGAAAGCACTGTAACAGTATCCCTGATACCATGCCATGTAGTTTAAGGAACGCACAGAAACCTAAGAGTTTCATTATTTGTCATCTAGTTTAATCATTTGTCATCCACCTAATGAACTCGTAATGATATACTCTGTGGATTCTACACAACACTTGAAAATGGTGACTTACTACCTGATTATTCATCTTGCTTATTTATTTCTACAGTTAATGTGGGAGGAAAAGAATCCCTTAATATTACAACTATTATAAAGTTTTGGAGCAATGTTAACTTAAATCTAAAAGTTGTGCCCTTTTGGAAAGATAATATAGAATAATAGTTACTTACAAAGATCGGAGGTAAGCCAGAAGGGAAATATCTGTCTTTCATCTACACGTGTCTTAAATACATAAAGGCATAAAGGACAGTGTTCATGTGTGTTCTCAAGTCTTAAGTGCAGAAGAATTAAAATTAATAAACTTCCCCATTTAGTTCTCATTCCAAGTGAATATTGATCCAAAGTTCATGAGTTGCACAATTAAGGTAATTAATAGTCAACCACTATAACTCCCTTAAAGGCTCTCTAATTGCTTTTGATTTTTCATATAATTTCGATGAAAAATGTCAAAATAAAAAACGAGGTCAAAGAGAGAAAGTGTTGCTAATTTTTCAGAGAACCCAGGGTTCTTTGATGTTTTGAAGCAGAAAAAAGCAAAAGCAGAGGAAGTGCCCCCCTGTCAGATGAAAGGCAGAACTGTGTTGTTTGATGGAATGCACAGATGAGAAAACATTTCAGTGAAAAACCAGTCAGTAATTTGTAATATTTAAGAAAAAATACTCTAATTACAGTTATTGGAATTTTAATATTAAAAATAAAATATATTGATCACATTTATATGAGTGGTTTAAATTCAGTTTTGGAGGAGGGAATCAAAGGATGAATACAAAGGAGCAAACTGGAGGAAAGTGACTTGGTAGATGAGGACAAGATAGATCTCAGAATCCTCCCTTTCTTCTTCCTACATTTCCTGCAACCTTCTTAATATCATCCTTCCTTCCTCCCTCCCTCTTATTTTCTTTCCTTCCTTTCCTGTTTTCTTCTTTCGTTCTTGTTTTCCTTTCTAGAAAATTATTAAAAATGACCATTCTATAAAATTGAAACAAGAGCAATGAACAATGACAACACACATATATAGATATATAGGAAATAGAACATTCAAAATATTATCAGTTGTCAAGCTTTTTTTTTCTGGTTTAATAAGGAATTGTTTATTTGGAGAAAAAGATCCCAAACATCAGGCTGTTCACAAAAATAACCCATGGTATTAACTTTAGAAAACAAATATTAAGACTATTACACTATTTTCCTGTAAGATGCATTCGACATGCCAACTCTCATTCACAAAAATACATGGTTACATTCGTGTTGAACAGCCCCACTCAAGTGAGGGAAAACACACACCTCTAATGCAAAGCTGCTCTCAGGGATCACAAGTAAATGAGATGCCTCTGCAGTTAGG
The DNA here is from genome assembly GCF_000317375.1 of Microtus ochrogaster. Taxonomy (NCBI): domain Eukaryota; kingdom Metazoa; phylum Chordata; class Mammalia; order Rodentia; family Cricetidae; genus Microtus; species Microtus ochrogaster. The sequence continues at coordinate 3,356,763 of NW_004949110.1, forward strand.
GAAGCAACTACTGAAATTATATGAATGGGAAGAACTGTACTCCCTGCATAAAAAGAGATTATTTTGGAGACAGTTGATAAAAACCATACATCTTTTTATTGTTAAGTCAAAGAGGTATCAAAATTAAAAGCAAAACTTACAGGGTAAGACTTAACGAAACTACTAAGGAGCATCAAAGGAAGTGAGAATGGAACTAGGCGCAAGGCAATTACGCAGCAATGAACCTAGGCACTTGTGAGAGATGGAAGTAACACCAGATCCTCTCCCCTAGTGTCTTCAGCACAGTCTCACCCCTCTCCCTCTCCTGTGTTTATTGATTCATAGTTGTCAAGCTTTTTATCAGAATGTATTTTCTACCAAAATCTTATTTTTTGTACAGTGGAAAGAAAGATACATATCTGCCAGGATATCTACTGCACGTACCTGTTGGCAACAAACCCTTCCGTCAGTATTTGGTGCTCTTTTTGTTAATTTTTAGATTTCAACCTCTGTAGCATGACTTTGTTATCATTGCAATTAACAGTAAAAAGTACATTTTCAATTGTATGTAGGTATAGACACATATAACTGAGCATATTTGAAAAATATAAATTTATACTACAGTGTCTTTTAAAAAAGGAATCTATGATACATTAGGAAGATATTGCAAATTAAGATTGCTTTATGATAATATTAAATCACCCTGAAGGTTTTATTTTGTTTCCAGAAGCTACATGGTAAGGAGGAAACCATTGTTCTTTTGTATCATGGAAGGAGAAACTAGGTTTTAGCTCTCAGTAAATGTCTAAGTTGTTAGACTTAGGGTAAAACTGTGGACGTAGTCAAATATTTAAGTGTAGTGAACACTGGCAGTGTCTATGTTTATTTGTTTTAAAGATGTGACTAATTTGTTCTTGAGGCTTAGTCAACAACAAATTATCAGTGTTTAAATTGCTGCCTGTTGACATAATTTTGAAATTTTTAGTTTTAGCTTTTAGAAATAAAGAAATGAAATACTGTAAGTACAGCTAGAACTCTCAGAAGCTTATCTTTCATTTTTTCAACAGAAAATGAGAGAAAATATCTTAACATAGTATGTCATTATACTATCTTGACTGGAGAAATGGTCAAAATACTACTTTAATTTGTCTTTACACTCCTCCTGCAAACCATTTTTGATTTATTAGCCCTTTCTATGACTGTAAGTAAAAAAAAACTGGTCCCTCTTTTCCCAAGAGGATGTAGGACAAGGATGAATTACTGGAAATGTGTGAGTTTCTTCCTTGTGCTGGGTTACAGTACCACCTACTCATCAAAGAAATGTACTTTTTGTATGAATGTGCTCAGAAAGAACAAAATCATGTGAAATAGAAATAAATAGTACTGGTAAATCTCAAGACATTGTCCTGCCCTTTGCACTGAAGGCTCTTTTCTGCTGTCTCACCGTCAGTCAGAACAATTGCAAAATCCTAGACAAAAAGTCTAGTTATTTTCTGTATTTTCTATTCATAGGTGCTAAAAGCAATTTCACTGCAAACAATGCTTTAAGAATTACAAAAAGAAAAATAATTAGGAGTTAAATATTAATTTTAATTTTTAAAGAGAAAACACACTTTTTTTCATTTTACATACCACCCAGTTAACACTCTCTCCCTCCTCCTATTCCCTCCACTTTCCCCCATCCCACCTCTCATCCACTCCTTAGAGAGGCTAATGCACTTTGCTTTGGGAAAGGTCCAAGGTCCTCCCTACTATATCTAGGCTGAGCAAGGTATCCATCCAAAGAGAATGGGTTCCCAAAAGGCCAGAATGAGCAGCAGGAATAAATCCTGGTGCCACTGATAATGGCCCCGCAGTCCACCCCAGTCATATAAATGTTCCCCATATTCAGAGGGTCTAGTTTGGTCCTATACTAGTCCCTTCTCTGTATGCTTGAGTTGGTGAGCTGCCCTTAGCCCAGGTAAACTGTTTCAGTGGGTGTCATGGCCTTGACCTCTTTGCTCATATTCTTACTCCTCCCACTCTTCAACTGGACTTTGGGAGCTCAGCCCATTGTTCAACTGTCTGTCTTTGCCTCTGTTTCCATCAGTTGCTGGATGAAGGTTCTATGATGATACTTAAGTTAATCATCAATCTGACTACAGGGAGAGGCCAGCTCGGGCACCCTCTCCACTATTGCTTAGGGTCTTATCTGGGTTCATTCTTGTGGGTTTCTAGAAATTTCTCTAGTGTCAAATTTCTTTTTTTTATTATATGATTAGCGTTATTTAACATTTATATATAAATGACTTTAAAATTTATAACTATTCAATATTTTTATTTTCGCAGAATATATTTTTTCTCTGATAATTTTTATTACTTTATACATAATAGGAATCAAAATATCCATTTCCTCCCCTTCTCCCACTTCCCTTCAGCTCCCTCTCCCCTCCCTGCCCCCTCCAGTCCTAAGAGAGGGCAGGGTTCCCTGCCCTGTGGGAAGTCCAAAGCCCTCCCCCTCCATCCAGGCTTAGGAAGGTATGCATCCAAATAGAGTATGATCCCAAAAAGCCAGTACATGAAGTAGAGACAAATCCCAGTGCCATTATCTTTGGCTTCTCAGTCTGCCTCAATTGTGAGCCACATTCAGAGGGTCCAGTTTGATCCCATGCTCTTTCAGTCCCAGTCCAGCTGGATTTGGTGAGCTCCCATTAGATCAGTGGGCAGAGCAGCACCTGCTCTACAAAGCCCTGCTCTTTCTCCCATCACTTGTATTTTATGACTGCCTGTTTCAGTCACTATGAGGCATAGAGGAAATGAGTAACTAAAATATTGTCCATTTTTTCTGTTTATATGGCTTATTATATTCTAAAATAAACCCATGAGACCTCACTGTCGCTCACATAGCAAATGCTAGGATGTGAGTTAAAGACATTTTCCAAAGTGAAAGAAGTTTTGATCCAGCAATGCCAAGTGATTTTGCTGCTCGTGCTCAGTAAGATCCCTGCTGAATTGGTATATGATCTGCTAGCTGCCTTATTTCTATCAGCGGGCACTTTAAGGGGCTCTCTGCTGGAAATTCTGGATGAAGTCAGTGCAAACAGACAAAACACAACAAATGATAAATTATTCCAGCAGATAGTCCCCCATTTTGGCATACAGCTGAATTTCATAGAATGTGATGTTAATTGCTTACATAATGAAAATTATTCCCTACTCAGAAATGCAAGAACATACTGAATACTCAGGAGTAACCTATTGGTTTCCTCTGATTTTTCAATTAAATATGATTTAATTACCAGAGGAGAGGGAATTACATTTTCAAAAGTGGCTTCAAGGTGAATTCTAGAACAGAAGCAACTTATTTATGCTAATGTCAGCTAACATTAGCAACTAAAGTAACTGTCAACACTTAAATAGGATTTTATTGCATTGAAGATGCTTAGAAATATTAAAAATTAGTATTATAACTTCATTTAGTTTGTAATAATGTAGTATATAAGTACTTAATTCAGTTTTATCTATACTTAATATTCACAGAAATATATTTTATCTTTCTCATGTTCTATCCTTTCTCCATTTTTATTTTTTTCTTCATTTTTATGTTTTTGTTTCTTTTGAAATAAAGTTGATATTTAATGTGTGTCTACCAAATCACAAAATATTTTAGTCCACTTTTTATTGGTATTCTAGAATACCTGAGAGTGATTGCTCTTCTCTCTTGGTAGCTAGCATATCACTTTTGTATGTTTCGAGAGTAAGTTCCCTGGAGAGTTCCAGGTCATTTCCATCTCAATTCTTCTGTGCCCAAAGTATATGATGTCTTTATCAACAAGGTCTTATCTTCAACTTCAGAGAGGCAACCAAAGCAGTCCTAATAGCTTGCATTGTTTTGGGATTCTCTCTGAGAGTGAGGTTTCCTCTCCTGGAAATGTGTGGTACTAGGTTTTTGTTAAGTTTATAATTCTTATGATGTACATTATAATGCTAAGCAGTATAACTTCATTTAAATTATTTATACCTGTATACTTAAATACGTATATTATCTATGTGCCTTTAAGTAAACATAAAGTAACGTTTTCCTATGTGATATCCAGTTTTTTATCTTCCTCTCTGCTTCCTTCTTCCTCACTATTGCCTTCCTTCTCTCCAAATGAAAATGTCCATTTTTATGTTTCCATTTACAGCACCTGTGCCTACTATCCCTTCACAAAAGCCTCTTCTCTTTACAATGTGTCCCTTTTTTACTTTCCTGACTTCTTCAGTGAGCCCAGATTTTTAATCACGTATAAAGATTTAGAGCTAGGATCTACAAATAAAAGAGAACACAAAGTGTGTTTCTAGGTCTGAGCTACCTCAGTCGGTGCAAGATTTTCTAGTTCCGTCCGTTCGCTTTAAACATAAATTATATGGAACACAGTGCTGGTACTGAGAAGCCTCAGAACTTGTTGTCAGTATCTAGTGAATGCTGTCGTGCTGTGTCATAACCTTGTTTAGGGACAAGTAAGTATGGCAGAGACAGAGGGATGAGGGGGAAACAGCCCCTCCCAAAACAAGTCTTGCTCTTGCTATGACTGACCCTATTCACCCAAGAGAACAATCATACTATGGCACATTTATCTCTTAATGTCTGGATATTCAACATGGGTAATTTAATTCCTTCATGAGTTTTGGAGGGCACAAAACATAGCACATAAAATCACTGTCAATTCCACAGCTCTGTTCTAACTCAATGGTATGCCTGGCTTTTGTCTAAATGTTAATTTTTTTAACTTAGCTGATTTTTTTTTCTAATCTCCATTTTCCTGGAAGATTTGGAATGGGATTAAAATTTTGGTATGATTAAGAATTCAATGATATAGTGATTTAAGATGTCAATATTTTATACATATATAATTATCTATGGTTTTCTAATGAGTTTAAATGCACCTTAAAATCAAAATGCATAATAATATTTTTTACATCTAAAGAGATATAAAAATGAATAAACAGGCTGGGAGAAGAAAGAAAATCTTATTATAATTTACCACTAAACTATTTTCATTGCCAGAATGTTCTCATATATATTAGACACCTTTGTGGCTTTACAATATTCATCGTCATAAAAATATATAAATAAATATAGGTAAAAGATGAGAAATAAAAGTGTAAAAATAAAAAGGATAGTTCAAACAAAATAAAAACAGTACTAAAATATAGTAAAAAGAAAGAGAAAACGAAAACCCACTGGGGTACTTCTTTCCAGGTCCTTCCATCCTGGAATCTAATTGACTGTGCTGGATGGAGGTGGTGAGAGTAGCTGGTGTCTATTGCTCTTGTTTTTACCACAGTGGCTGCATTGTACTGGGCTGCAGATTGGACATGTCAAGGAAAGGCCAGCACTGGGGTTATATCTGCTTTAGAAGCAGCCCTTCTTCATGTGCCAACAACTCTTGTTTACTCCAGTGAACTTTGTGGCCTCTGCTCGGGTTCCCACTTATTCTAGAAGCTTTATAGCTTAGGAGGCACAAAATCCAAGTCAAAGGGTACCCTCCATGTGAGTACATTAGAGATCATAAATGCTCTACGTGATTGTTTTACAAATGAATATGAACATTTATGGGGTCAAATGATTTCTTAGTGGAACAACTTTGAGTTTAATCCTTCTACTTAGTAAGAATTTGGGTCGAAATGAGCATTTTATCTACTGGAAAAATATCTGGTGAAAAAAATGATTATAAAATGTTTAATAAAATGTTAGTAAATTGCATTGTGTCTTATGAATACATATTATAAGACTTAAGATATATTTAGAATATGTTAAGAAACACTCTAATATCTTATTGGACTAAGATAAATAAAACCTAAAAGAAATCAGAAAATGATTTATTATATGGTTACTTTTAGATTCTAAATTTTAAGTATATATATTAATCATACAGTCATTTACTTCCTCAAAAATGTAAAAGATAAGCATTAATTTTATTCACACATTATTCTTTCTCTCAGGCATCTATGGTTTAGACAGTTTATAAAACTCTCTGGATAATTAAACTTTAAGACAAAAACTAAAACTCTATGGGATTGAGTTTCTTTTATCTTCCCTTTGCAACTTCATGTATTTGTTTGCACAGTAGTTTAGATGCTGATAACTGAGAATTTTACTTTGCATCTTAAATCAAATAGAAGTTAAAAAAATCCCATAGGAAATCACTTTATATGAAAGAGACATATATTGTAGGTCCCATAAAAAGTGAATTAGAGATTTAAATAACTCTCTGAGAAACAGAAATAAATACGGTTTTGAAATAAATACAAACATTTCAACATTTATTGTTTTTAAATTTTTTTTTCTTTTTTGCAGGTAAGTAGGTGACTCTATACTTGATGTCCAAAGCAGTGATAGGATGGTGTCTTTTTTGTGTATAACAGGATCATGATGGTGTTTAAAACTGTGGTTTGGGGCCAATAATTCAATACTTTGGTGCAAGATGATTTTCTGTTTTGCCCATCCTCCACTACTGAATGAGGCTTTCTGATCAAAGCTGAACCTTGAAGCTTCAAAAATGGTTTCCTTTAATTAGTGTCCTATATTTTCCCAAATTGCTGATATTTTCCAGTTGCTCAGGTGAAACTCTCAGGTGTCCTTTAAATCCGTCTAACCACTTTGTCTCTGTGAATTTCCACAGTGCTGTAAACTTTGCATATTTACAATATGGGGTTCATTTATATACTCTTAGTTCTTTTGTAGGAATCCTATATATCCTATACATCTGGGACAATCGTTTCCCCTTAGCTCTTCATTAGGAAGTATTGAAGTGGTGTTACCAGTGGTTTAACTGTCACTTCTCTCTATAGCATGCAAGTGCGGCAATTAGCACTAGGAGTCCCATACCTTGGAGTTCTGTGTTGACTAACTCTCACAACCTTCCCTCAGGAGAGATGAATATATTTTTTTAAAAAAATTCAAGGGAAAAAGAATCTCAGCGCATGATGGGTCTGTCAATCCAAAAAGAACCTCTCTTGTTCTCCAAACATATCAGGCTAAATGCAAATCTGTTCATACTCTTACTTTGTCTCTTCCTCACAAATATAAAGCCTCATATCTTTTAAACTTTTACTAATTGAATAATTGCTTTATTGATCTACCATTGGCAGACAGCTTTGCTGAGGCAAATGATCTCTCAATGTTGCTTTTTTCTGATTGCAACACAGGAACCTGCTGATCTCTTTTAAATCTCTCTCTTTTATGCTCTCTCTTTTAAATCTGTGACCATCCTTCTTCATTACTCTGCACTGTCAAATAACTAGCAGGAATAGGAAATAAGGAATGTGAGTACTGCTCCCCTCACTCCAAAAAGACAATCTGGAGGGAGCATGTCTGTTTAATACTGTTCCAATTACTGTTCCTCTTGGAGCAAGTTTTGCTTTGCATTTTGTCTTTGAATATAGTCCTGCCATTTATCTCAGACATCTCTGAAACATAAGACCCTTCCAGCTCAGATCCTTAGAGTCCTGCATTACAGATGCTCATTGTCACTTCCAGCCAATATCTAGGTCTGGCAACTAAACCAACATTAAGAAAGAGAATGAACAGGAATGAGTATGATGTGAGATCACGCCCATATTTGGGTGAGGAGCACAGATTGCTCCAGTTGGGGCAGAGAAATGCATAGGCTGTGAGAATGCATGGCCTTGGTCTGTGGTAGACCCAGAGAATTAGTCATTCTTAATCAAAATTACTTCATTGTTTGTTTAATTCCTACTATATTGCTTATATTTGTAATCTGATATTGTCTAATTCCTATTATAAGTCTTATATTTATAATCTGATGGCCAATTCCACTATGGAAGCCTTAGTTTTCCCTTATATTTTAAAAATAAACTTGCTTTTTCTTGCTCACTCTCCTTTTGTCGATGTCTTTAATAGTGAACATGAGACAGCAAATGAGACATTGTCTCAGCTTGACTTTTGATGACCATTGATTGTCTGGTTTTACTCCCTGGGTCAAGTCCATATGGACTGAAAGAGTCCCTTTTGCTATCAGATATTTACATAAAAAATAATACCAAGATACTATCAACAAAACTAACTAGTACTGTATAATTAATAGTAATGGCAAGAGTACTAGTCTAAAATATAATTTGAAAAAAATAAAACCTTATTTCTACCAATAATATTTTATATTAGACATCTAGTAATCAGTAGAGTGATATCAATATATAGTTATTATTAAGTTAAATCTTTGACAAACTAATGTGGACTTATGATCTACATGTGTTATGATAAAAGTACTACAATGGAAACAAGTACACATTAGCAATACACATGCAGTTGTATTTCAGTATGTATGACCAGGTAACTATGTGCACATGACTAAAAAAGAACTGAGTAGTGAAAGTAGAGTAGGAGGCAAGACATCTGTTCTTTCCAGATCTATGAAACAGAAGAATTATGTGTACACACATTCAAAAAGCACAGGTTTCATTTATTCAGAGTGAAACAAGGTCAATACTGCAGTAATTGTTTCCTTTATTTTCTCTCAATACGCTGTTCAAATAATTGTCAGCATTTGATCAACATTTAATTTGCATATAATTCTATAAAATAAATTGTAGCTGTTGAATATTTTAATTTTCAAGTCAACTAAATCATGAATAAGTATATAGGGCTGCTAATTTAGTCATCTTTATGGCTTTTCCCTTTAGTGTATACGTATTTCACACAAGATTATCCTTTAGAGCAAATTTAGACTCATGGAGAAACTAAGCTGGAAGAAGGGATTTGTAGTTTACCTCATACCTACATACATGGATGACCTTCCTAATTACCAACAGCTCCCAACTTAGCAGCATGTATTAGAGCCGATGAACTTGTACTGATGATGATTATCTTCCCAAGTTTAATGTTTACACTTGTATTCGTAATTGACATTTCTACTTTCCATCTCTAATAAATCTCTGAAATAGTTTTGTATTCGTTTAACTAAATGTAAATATTGTCACTGATGTGGGTTTAGGTCAAATAACAAACTGTGTTTCATAAAATTATCACAGCATTCTATTTTCAGAGAAATTACTGTATACGGTGTGCTCTCTTATTCTTATTTATAATTAATGTCTTTTTTTTTTTCTTATGTGTTACACCAGAAACAATCCCTTTATGAATAACCTTCACACTAACAGGACTGCATTAATTAGGGTGGTTTTTTTAAAATGCAATACTCTGGATCAGAAATCCAAAGAAAGGGATAGTTCAGGGTACATTTCACAACATGTAACTTGAAAAACCATGGAACTTCACCATCGAGATTAATCTGAGCCATCTAATTAAAACTCAATTGTTTTTCTCAGTATAAAAGATTGTGTTTTTAGAATGGCTGAAATTTCTTATTTGAAATTCAAAGGTACACGGAGATTATCTTTTCAGGACCATTCAGTCACAATTTAGGACAGTGTGACAACTTGAGGAGAGTACATTTTGAGCTATTGGCTAGGAGTGCTTGCATGATTTAAAATGAGCTGCAGATTGAGGTATATTAGTGAAACTGAGGTTCAGCAATGTCATCTGAGGTTCTAAAAGAGAATGATTCAACCACAAGGGACACATAGGGACACTTCAAAAATTCCATATCATCACTGTATCCCCTCAGTATTGCACACTATTGCACTCTGTTCTTTTTTTTTTTTTTGATTCTACTGGAATTCACATCAGAAAATATACCAAGTTTCAAATTCTGATGCAGGATCTGTTGATGTTAAAAGATAGATAAAAACGAAGTATGCAATTTTCTACAGAAAGAAGTAACTTAATTTGTGTGTGTGTGTGTGTGTGTGTGTGTGAATATTTCTTGATGATCTGACAACTCCAGAAATACAAGAAGCCCATAGTGTTTTTTCTGTGTCTATATGTTTATCTTGTAAATACTATATGAGAATCATTTTACAAAATTTTTAAACTTTGTTTCTCTACTGCATGATATTTTTAGGCAATTGACTAAAATATGGTTTTATCTTTAAAATGAGGGGTTGGAATAATGGTATTTCAGAGAAAAAGACTAAATTTTATTCTCATATTTCTATGAAAATGATTTTCATGAACCCCTCTGACAAAGTGAAAAATGTAAAACACAGAACATAGAACTTTAGGAAAAGCAGCACAGGCAACCTGATAGGTCACAGAAGTAACACCAAGATGGCCAACAGCTTGTATTGAGAAAATGCTATGCAGGCAGATTTAAGGAAAACCATGACCACTATAGAAACTGAACCAATGGACATACTACACTATACAGCAAGGGACACAGGGTCAGAAATTGGATCACTTCAATTATTTTTGTTCTTGTTTTGAATAGGATCTCTTTCTGTAGCATCAAGCTTGATGCACAACAATCCCCCTGCCTCAACCTCAAAAGTGCTAGGATCGCAAGCATGAGGCATGACAACTGTTTTGTAATTCTTATGATTATACACCATGATTTGATGTGGAATTTCCCTCTGTATGCTCTGAATATCATTGGTTAATAAAGAAATTGTCTTTGGCCTACTCAGGGAATAGAGGTTGGTGGAAAAAAAAAACTAAACAGAATCCTGGAAGAAAGAAGGAGGAGTTAGAGAGAAGTCATGTAACCCCACCAAAGCGAAACAGAACTTTACCCGGTAAGTCACAGCCATGTGACAATACACAGATTAATAGAAATGGGTTAAATTAAAATGTAAGAGTTAGCCAATAAAAAGCTAGAGCTAATGGGCCAAGCAGTAATTTAATTAATACAGTTTCTGTGTGATTATTTTGGGGCTGAGCAGCTGGGAACCAACTAGTATTCTCCTCCTATAACGATCTGCCTTTGAATAATAAATTAAATTACCTGAAAAGTATATTTAAAGCACACACTTAAACATTACTTTTACTATAAGTTAGAACACATCTCCTATTCCTCACAACTTACCTTATTCTCATACCTCTTGTCTTTCTTTGAGTCATATTGAAGCACTATACCCTATAACACACAACAAATTTCATTTACAAATATTAAAATATAAAATGCTATTGTTTAAACACCCCAAATGAATTACAGAATAGATTGAATTTCATTGAATATCAGACAAGTGCAGAGAAATTTGCCTGAATTAGTTTATTTACTCTATTAAAAAAGATCAGATATCTCAATTTCATAAATTAAGCATGACAATGTATGATATTTTTTAAAATCAACATTTTAATATTTGTAACAGTTTATTAATCTACTTAACATATACCGTAACTAGATTTTTTTATAACCTTTCAGATTTTCTAACAAATAAAAGAATCTCATTTTATCACAGTGAATATCTTCATAAATAGCAACATTTAGGCACTTGGTCTATAGGAAATAAAAATCAGTCATTTGCTGATGAAAATTAGTTAAATTTACATAACATAAGGAATCATCCACAAATAATTTCCAATATGTTTGAGGGTTTGTCTTGATGGCTGACCTATTAGAATTTAGAATCACCTAGTAAATGATTCTCTGAACCAGTCCATGACTGTCACTCCACGAAGATTGACTGAGAAAGACTTAATCTGACTGCTGAGCAAGCCACCCAGTGTGCTGAGGTCTCAGACTGGAGAAAAGGGAGACTAAGGGGAAAGGAAACGTTGTTGCCCTCTGTTTTCTGACTACAGGTTGAGTGTGACCAGTCACCTCATACCCTTACTGGCATATTCCTCCAGTACTGAGGGACTGAACTCTCAAACTGTGAGCCCAAATAATCTTTCTTTAGTTTTTTTTCTTTTATTGGGTACTTTTTCACATCAGTGACAAAAGTATCTAATACAAAAGCTTACATTAAAATCAACGTAAAACAAACAAACAAACAAAAACCTCAGAAAACAACAAAAACCTCAGAAAACAACAAAAAACAGATGTTTTCTTAAAAGTTATGCCTGTTCAGAAAGGAATGATGCGTGTGCATGCACACACACACACACACACACACACACACACACACAATTTTACAGACCTAGATTAAGGTAGTTACTAAATCAAACCCTGTCCAGTCCAAAACTTTATGCATGTCAATGAACTTCTATATAGTTAGAATACCATTACATAGTTGTCAAACTTTGTTTGGAACTTTACACCTTCACTATCAATTACATTTTTATATTAATGTCCACCTTTAAGAAAGAAAACTTATAAAAATAACACATTTTAAAAGTATTCATCCTAGTACCCTGTTAACTCAAATTCCCTCCTTTCTAGTTCCCTTATTTTTATCAAATCTGACTGGTGAATAACTGTCAGGGAGTTAACCAACAAATACAAAGACAAAATGATGTAAAAGGTGCCAAAATCAATGTTAGAAAGCAAACAAAAGGTAGTTGCTGGATATTTTGCATTCTGAGCCAACACTTATTTGCCTGTGTTGATAAACGACAGCAGAAAGTTTGCAAGCATAATAAAAATCCTTCAAGCCTGGCGTTGGAATGGCATCCCTCATGGGAGTTAGCATCACTGATGTTTTGCTAAGCTTGACTTAAGAGCTGATGGTAATCCACAAGCATTCAGTTTAACATCAGGAAAAAAATAAGCGCGAAGGACAAGAAATCAATATTATGAATTCAAAGCTGTGAGTTATCTACATATGGGAATACGTACAGTTGTCTCTGGGAAACTAAAATCCTCACAGTGCCAGTGTTGGGTGAGTGGGTGGCATCTGCACAGATGTTAAAAATGGCTGTTAATAAACTATTGTAACTGAGACGTTCCTTCCTATACATTCAACATTTACATTTATGCAGACAAGTTCTTTTTTATGTTGTCTTATGACTCTTTGCATGAGTTCCATTATTTCTAGTATTTTTTACATTAGGAACATAAAATCACATAAAAATCATTATCTTCTCTCTTGTAATTTTTATTGATTATTTTATCTAACTCCATGACTACTAGTTCCAGATGATAGCAAGATAATCCTATATTGAACAGATTTTTTGACTATCAACATCAATTCAAGTAATTTTTTTTACAAAATTACGACATACACACAAAAAGTAACGTGTACCATATATCACTACCCTAATTTCATTGTCCAAATGTTGTTCTTTTGTTTTTCTCTTCAATATAAATAAAATGTTGGAGTTTAAAGTCTTAATTTTTGTCAGAGAACTTATGTATAAAATTTATCCATATATTTGTGAATAGCAAAGATGTTGTATTTTATAGATACTATACAATATTCCATATTATATGAGTCCAGACACTTGTTTTGTTGAACTATAACAGATAAGGCAAGTATAACTTTTTGGTCAGTATGAATCACTTCTGCACAATGACAATGCTATCCCTATATTTCTTGCTTTAAATCACCGTTACAAATTTAGCCTTCTCTTTATTTGCCTTATTTTACTTATATGGTACTGCATTTTATTTTATAATATTGAATATGAAACAATCTACAATGACAGGAGATTTACAGGGAGAGAGGAAGGAAGAGAGCCCTGACTCCAGAGTCGGGTTGAAGCCTCTTGATTACCTAGAAGCAGAAATTACAAACTTAACATATCAGCTGTGTTCTTTGATCATAAAGATGATACTCAATTCAGATATAGATATTTATGTTAAATTAGCAATGAACCAGATTAAGGTATATATGTATGTGATTTTAGGTAGTCCAAACAGCGATTTTATTTCAACCCCTTGTATCCCTGCGATGTCTTTTCATGATAATTAGTTTATGTAATTATCTTTATGTGTCATTTTCTATTCTAGGAAAGACATGACTAAAATTTATTGTCACTGTATTTTATACAATAAAAATTAAACTTTTAATTTGCTAATATAACTAGTGTTGGCATGCCTAATTTAAAGTGTGTGTGTATGTTGGATGTTTCACAGTACAGATATAAATGCCCCGCAAAAACCTTACAGGAGCCTTAGAAGCCTATTGTATTATTCGTTTCTGTTATTATGATAATACTCATATAAAAATTAACTCAAGGAGAAGATGAGTTATTTGCTTATAGTTCCAGAGGTGATATAGCAAATTGTGACAGGGAAGAGATGGTGGTGGGAAAATGAAGCCCAGTCAGCTTTCAAGAAGCAGAGAGAGGGAACAGCAGATCAGGCTTGGCTATGAACACTCTCATGAGCTGGGGCCCCACTCTCCACATTCCCTTCAGCATTCCTATCTCCCAACCTTTCACCGGAGAGGTTCCTAATCTCTGTCAACAGCACCTAGTGACCTTTTCAGTTCAATGCAGAAATGTGCATGTCTCCCACAAAAAATTCTTAAAAGCTGCAAGCTCAGTTTCCCATCAATTGCTGTATTTATTTCCTTATTCTTGAAGGAATGACATCTCTGGACTGCACTTTTTTTCTCATCATTCTTTGGGCCTTTGCTCTTTAACGAGCTCACCACCCAGCTTCCAAATAATCACACAGAAACTCATTCTTATAAATGCCTAGACTTAGCTTGGCTTGCTTCTAGCCAGCTTTTCTTACTTCAATTATCCTGTCTAACTCTGGGCTTTTAGCTTTCTCTATTTCTGTATGTTTTGGCTTTTCTTCTCATTCCATGTCTGGCTGTGTAACCAGGAGGCTGGCCCTTTCTTTTTTCACTCCTTGATACTTTGTTTGCTCCTAAATCTCCCTTCCTATTTATTTATTCGCTCTGCCTGCCAGCCCCTCCTATCATTTCTCCTACCTTGCTATTGGCCATTGAGCTCTTTATTAGACCAATCAGGTGTTTTAGAAAGGCAAAGTAACACAGCTTCACAGAGTTAAGCAAATGCAACATAAGACAATGCAAGGCATCTTAAATTATTATTCCACAACACCTGACAAAGTTTAAGGGAGAAATGATGTATTTTGCCTCATAGACCTGGAGGGATACAGTCATAGCAACAGGCAGAGAAGGCATGGCAGCAGGAGGAAGCAGTTGATGGTTCACACTGTATCCACATACAGGAAGAAGACAGGGAACAAGAAGTGGACTAGACTATAAAACTTCAAATCTATCCCCAGTGATATACTTTCTCCAGCAAGGATACCTCTTAAAGTTTCCAGAAACTCCCTAGTAGTGCTAGGGACCAAGTGTCCAAATACATCAACGAATGAAGAACATTTCACATTCAAACCACAGTATTTATGTATTCTAGGTATCTTAAAACCTAATATAATTGGAGAGTTGTTTAAAAATATTTTATAAATCCTCAAGATATTTTAAATACTAAATAACATCCATTATTACTCAGCTTCTCTGGGGTCATGGACTATAGGTTCATTGTTCTTTGGTTTATAGCTGATATATACTTATGAGTGAGTACATACTATGCTCATCTTTCTAGGTCAGGAGAACCATAAGAGAAACATATAGATCCTCCTGGGAATAGGGAATAAATAAGGTCTTCTGAGAGAAAATTGAGAGCATGGATGTGGGGGAGAAGGGGAGGAAAATTGGAGAAGGGGAGGGGGAAAGAGAACTTGAGAGAAAAGGATGGTCAAGATGGAGGAAGGACAGAAAAAGAGAACAAGGAAGATATATCTTAATTGAGAGAGCCATTATGGGACTAGCAAGAAAGCTGGCACTAGAGAAATTCCCAGGAATCCACAAGGATAATCCCAGCTAAGAACCTAAGCAATAGTAGAGAGGTTGCCTGAACTGGTCTTGACCTGTAGTCAGAGGGATGACTACATTAAATGTCATCATAGAACCTTCATTCAGCAACTAAATTCATTCTGATGGAAGCAGACACAGAGATCCACAGCAGAGCACTGAGATGAGCTCCCAAATTTGAGTTGAAGAGTGGGAGTAGTAAGAATATGAGCAAGGAGGTCAATACCATCATGGGGATACCCACTGAAACAGCTTACCTGAGTTAATGGGAACTCACAAATTCTGGCCAGACAGCAAGGGAACCAGCATAGGACTAAACTAGACCCTCTAAATGTGGGTGACAGTTCCATGGCTGGGGCAGACTGTGGGGCCATTGGCACCGAGACCGTGATTTATCCCTACTGTTTGTACTGGCTGTTTGGAACCCATTATCTTTGGATGGATACCTTGCTCAGCCTAGATATAATGGGTAGGGGTTTGGTCCTGCCTCAAAGCAATGAGCTAGACTTTGTTGACTACCTATGGGAAGCCTTACCCATTCTGAGGAATGGATGGAGGGGGTGGGATCAGGGAGAAGTTGGAGGGAGAAGGGGAAGAAGTGGAAACAGGGATTGATATGTAAAATGAGAAAAAAATAATTTTTTTAAAAAATAAATTTAAAAAGTAAAATAGCATTTATTCAAGTTATAGCATACGTGTTTCTTTGAGCTACCAAGCTTACATGGGTTATATACATCTTAATTTTTATTTCAACAGTGTTTCTGAAAGTGAAAACAAAACTTTCTTTTATTTGTTCACTAATCAAAGTTCTTGGGAAAAAGAAAAAATGTAAAGTATGTCTTTCTGAGAAAAATACCTTTAATATACATTTAAAACCAGTTAATCAAATGAACATTAGATAAATATTATGGATTTTTCCCTTAATATTTTAATATATGATTTACAAATACAACATCTTTATTAAAGCTACGATACATACACATATCAACATATACATCAAATTAAGCAGTTTGAGGAAAGATTTAGTCTCCTTAATAATTTCCTCAGTTTTGATTGTACTAAATGGTCTAAAGCAATTTTTATTGTTGGATGAGATGGACTCGTTCTCATACTATGGTTGATTAACTGTCATGGGTAATTGACATTATTTCAGGTAGAACATCTTGGTTTTTCTGTTTGTGGAGTCCAAGGCAGTTAGGTATTTAGGGCCATGATGTATCTCTCTGCTTCAAGACACACACTTACAGAATGATGCCAGTAACCCAAAAGGAAAGAGATGAAAATAGAAGAAGACAAATAAAATGATATCACATCATGCATTGGCATTGCCTTTCGGGCCAACTATTCTTTTTTTTTTTTTTTTTTTTTTTTAGGTTTGTTGGCAAGGCAATTATCATTTTTTTTGAAAGAAAAAAAAATTCCCGCCTCCTCCCAGCCTCCCATTTCCCTCCCCCTCCCCCCACTCCTCTCCCTCTCCC